>NC_141699.1:298286444-298569842 GCF_964263255.1 Lissotriton vulgaris
ATTTATTAAAAATAATTCAAACACTCCTAAAAAGAGCTTGGATGGAAATAAACAATCCACTCCCAAGGAAAAAGTTTTCCAGTCCAGAGGAAGGTCTCCTCGACGGAGGGAAAGAACTCCGACTCGAGAACACCAGTCTCCCCAGAGGGAGCCCTCTGAGAAAAGATATAACCTTAGAAATAGGAATAATTTGAAGAAGCCTGATAGATATCAAAGTATTGATACAGGTCCCTCTCGATCTTTTTCGCAGAAATCGGAAAGAAGAGGACGGTCAGATCCAGGAGAGCACACCAAGTCCAAAGACAAGGAACCTGCTCAAAGTAGAAAATCTCAATTTCCAAGAAAGAAGGTAGCCAGTATTAGAATAATCGAACATGCAGAGAATATTGAGGACACAGTTGAAAAACAGGGAGTGGGCACAGACAATGCTAGACAGTGCAGCAGAAATCACCATAGCTCGGAAGATCCCGATGAGTCATCTGGAGACAGTGGACACGAATGAATACATTCAAGTAGAAACTGCCGACACCAGAGTTAGCGAGCCCCATAAGATATACGAAATAACACTGCGTATAGAGGGTGATAAGACTAGGAAAATAAGGGGTCTATTTTGGGATAAACTCTCAAAAGGCTATGACATTCTGTTAGCTGAAAAAGATTGGCCCCCGGAGTTTGTCAGGGAGTGCCCTTGTGGCGAAGAAATGATTATGCCTGCCTTCTCGAATCACATTCCGATTCACACTAAATATATAGATGCAAGGAAATGGGCAGTAGCCCAGGCACCAGCATTATATAAAAATCATGTAGGATGGGATGAGGACTCTCCTCCTCCTCACAAAATCCAGTTAAAAAGTCAACCGACTGCACAAAGGCAGTATCCCATTAAGCAAGAAGCTAAAAAACAAGTCAGGGAGATTTTAGATCAACTTGAATACCAGGGGGTGATTGAAACATGCACCACTCAAATGAATAATCCTTTGTTTCCTGTCTCCAAACCAGACGATTCATATCGTCTAGTTTTGGATTACAGACACCTTAACGCATGTTGCAAAACATTTGCAGTACAGAATTCGCATAGTGCTGCACTAATGAATAACATAGTTAGAAAAAAATATAAAACGACATTAGACATATCAAATGGTTTCTTTTGTCAAAATATTGCACCAGAAAGCAGGTACTTGACCGCTTTCTCAGTAAATAGGGTCACAGAAAAATTTCTGTAGGCTCCCACAGGGATTCAAGAACAGCCCAGGACTATTTTCAGCCAGAGTAACAGAGTTACTACAAATATATGATGATGAGGCATTATCTTATGTAGATGATATCTATCTCACAGACGACGACTTGGAGACTCACTTGAAAAGAGTGAACACCATAATACTTGGGTTCGCAGCAGAGGGTTACAAATTAAACTTTAAAAAGTCCCGAATTGCCCATCTGACAGTATTATTTTTAGGATACGAATTATCAAGTGAAGGAAAAAGCCTAGCGGACAACTTCTTAGAGAAGTGCGCTGTGCTCCAAGCACCAAAAACGCTGAAGAACTTACAATCGATTCTAGGTTTTCTGAATTTTGGAAGAACTTACATCCTAAATTATGCGGAGAGGGTTAAACCTCTCTATGAACTAATTAAACCTGATTTTAAACCAATCAACTGGACTCAAAAACATGCAGAAATTTTGAGATCACTGCAAACAGACATGTTAGCAAAAACAAAATTAGATACACGTGACAACACACGCAATCTTGTAATCAAAGTCATCCCAGGAAGATGCGGATTCACGTACCTGACCTCTAATGAGGGAGAAACGGTACCAATAGCTTACAAATCACACTTGGACACACAAGCAGAAAAAACATTCAGTCCCACAGAAAATACTGTGAAAGCAGTAGAAACTGCATTAGCGAATGAACGAGAACTAGCACATGGCAAAAGGATCAATATCCTCACAGCGGAATCCGCCTTCGAGGCGCTATTCAGCCCAGTAAACCTGCCTACGGTGTCACTGGATCCGAAATAGATACAGTGTGTAAATTCTCTTGGAGCGGAAGATGTGAAATACTATTTCGCCCCGCAATTGAAAAAACTGAATGATTTGACTTATGAACAAGAATATCCTCTGCCAATCGAAATTCTGCCTCTCCAACAATACTCCTGTATAATCTATACAGATAGATTTGTACAGCATTTCAACATAGGGAATAAATCCTACGATGCAGCCTGCGCGATTGTTAAAGGTTGCTGGCTGTGCGGTAAATTCAGACTGAAAATAACAAAAACTGAATCACTGAGAAACTGTTCGGCTCAGCGAGCTGAAATCAGATCTTTAAAGATGGCGCTTGAAAATGCAGAACGTGAATTCCCGACACTAATAGTGTGCGATTCGCATTTTTGCGTCAACTCTTACAATAATAAATTACAGAGCTGGGTTAAAAACGACTACAAAGATGACACAGGTGCCACAATCAAGCATAAAATGATTTGGAAACAGGTAGTTCTTTTACAGAAAGAACTACAAAAGACTCACGTGATACACACTCTGAGTCATCAACGTGATGGCGTTCACGTTGCAGGGAATTCATTGGCTAACACAGCCATAGCGGAAGCAACTAAACTGGCTTCCGTAGCTACAAAAAAGCGTTCAGAAAAATACATAGACGGGGAAACCATGCTTGCAGTAAAAACGTCCTTAAAAGGCAACTGTGCAGCACTACTCGTGAACTATCCACTCAATTATGCATACGTAATTGATGCAAACTCCGTTCCTTTTGCTCGAATCCCTGGAGTGGGGGATAGGGTAATTCCGAACACGAACCGGAGAGGTTTCCTCACGCAGGAAGCACATATGGGGTTGGGTCTGAGACACAAAACAATCAGGGACTCTCTGAAAGAATTACAATCAGAGTACTGGTGGCCGGGAATGAGCGTAGATATTCATTATTTTGAAAAAAATTGTGAAGACTGCAACAGAGATCGCAGTGGAGAACCGGCCAGCGTAGTGTCAGGAACCCTAATAGAAAGCATAAGGCGATCTATACGCATAATCAAACAAGAGAAATGCGTCCCATTGTATATCATTTAAGACTAAAATTCACTTAGAAAATGTGGCCCCAGCGCTCGGCTGACGCCAAAACGGTTATAAAAGATCTGCGAGTCTTTATCGGCACATATGCAATTGCCATGTTCCATTCTGACCAGGGTCCTGCTTTCAGCTCTCGAGCTTATAGGGAGACCATGGCCAGTATGGGCGTTGGCTTGCAAGACTCTTTTCCATCACACCCCGAAGGGAACAGTGTAGTGGAAAGAAAAAACGGGACATAAAGCAATCTATAACAGCGAAGGTATTAGGTTCGGGTGATGGGTGGGTCAAACATTTAATAAGTGTCCAGCTCAGTCTTAACAATTTGCCAAGAAATTCTCTAAAAGGTTTCAGCCCTTACGAACTATTGTTCGGAACTAGAATGTACATTCAGGACTTAGATAGTCAGGTATCAGTGGTAGAAGATAAGAATAAAGACTTTGACATCAAAGACCGTTTGGCTGTTTTACAGGACTTGAATGAAACATGAAAATCCTTAAGCAACATAAAGTTAAAGCAAAAGCCAACTACCACTGAAGAGGCACCACCAGCCCCAGCAAGGCCTGTCTGGATTCCAAAGATTGGGGATCTACTCAGAGAAAAAATAGCGGTGAAGAAGGAATTTGGGCCTTCTTACAGAAAAGCAGTACCTGTCTTAGCAATCAACGGAACAAGATCAGTAGTACTACCGCCCCTTGCTGGTAAAAAGGAGAACCGAGTTGTATCAATCGACCTGGTAAAACCACAAGCATGTGGCCTATAATCAACAGTAGGCCCAGTGGACTCCAGAGAAACAACAGAATACCCAAACTTGCAACAATTCAAGAGGTTCAAACTGAAAGACTAATCACATTTGATAAACCTGCAGTGCATAGAGAGGGATTACGCAATAATGCCATGGAACTCGTGCCTCTTGAAACACAGATTGAAACAGTTTGTCATGAAACACCAGTCCACAATGACGTGGCATCAGAATGTGCTACCGAAAGACAAATTGAGAGAACAATTCCAACAATTGACAGAACTGCCTCTGGCTACTTCACCAATTTCGACAACTTTTCTGAGGATCAAAGCAACCCTGAAGTGATGCTAGAAACAGAGACTTTTAAAGAAAAAGCAACAGAACTCCTTCATCAACTCAAGGAAATTTACCTTATATCTCCATGGTTAGAGTTCTGGTTTGGACTAGGTGTATTTTTCCTCATGCTTTGGCTCATCATGGTACTTTGTTTGGGAAAATTCATTGAGGGAAAATACAGTTCAATGGACACAGAAAGTCAGAACATCAACTTAGTACTCAAACCACACAGATCATCCCACGTGAAGAAAAGAGAACTGTCAACAGTAAATGTCACAGCCATTCCAATACCCGGCGGGGTAGTATGGGACAAAACTGACTATGAAATATATGGTCCGGACGAAATCCTGAAATATCCTCACCAGTTTAAGGTTTCCTTAAGTGACTTTGTAAATTCAAGTACGTTTTCTGATGATTGGGATTTTGAAAGTATTAATAATATGATATCTGATTTAGTTTTGTCAGCAAGATTTACAGAACATGATTATTTACAAGGTTCGTCTAGTTATGAACAGATGTACTGCTTCTCACATTACGGAGATCATTACTTACATAAATCTGCACAACTTAGAAATGTTTTTAAATATAACCAATGGGAACATTGTGCTACTCCACCTAAAAGCAGTTCTAAAACATTCTATGAGAAATTTCAGTACTTCTCAGGCTTTAACACCAGTGATGCAGAAACTTTTTATTATAAACTGTTGGATAAAACAGCGTTGAAAACAATGCTGACAAATACTAAATTGATATATTCAGAAGCATTTTATGAAAAAATGATGACATCTGGTTTTGATTTTTGGAGAAATAACATTGAAACAAAAACAATCTGGGGTACAAAAGAATGGCAGGTACAAAGCATAGAAGCATTATTTCGAGCCTGCATGATCCCAGAGCAAATAATGTTCTTAAATGACACAATTCACCAAACAACCTGTCTTGGCCTAGCTAAGATTAAAGACCTTAACAAACCGTCTATTCCGAAGCCAATACCTGATGATGCAACAACAGATATTGAAATAGACGTATCTAAAATTTTACATCTAATCAGAACACATCCTGATTAGAAAAAGTGGTTAATCTGGCCTATTGACACGAATAACTGTCAAGATAGATTCCTGAATAAAACACAGGGGTTAGCAATGACCAGACCAGACCCTAGATACTCCCAGAGACAACATCCAGGTATAGTAAAAACACACAGCATAGGGAAACTGTGCCTTGAATGGCTAGAATCATCCACACTGGCAGAAATTGAGCAACACTGTCTTTACTTAAAGATGGTGCTGATTTGCGCGATTTCATTCTGGGACCTCGCAAACAGCGTCAAAAGCGTTTCATAGCGACCAGTATATATGCGGCTTACATCGAGGCTTGGAAAGTAACACAAATTGAAACAGCTGAAAAAATACGAGAAATTGATCGTATTAATTTGGAAAAATCACTTTCTGTTGTGGACAATGGGTTAATGACTCTGTCCTCCAGAATATATTCACTGGACAGTATTGTATCATCTGCCATAGATATAATAGACAAAGACTTGCTAATGTTACAGCATGGCCAGTCACAATTGCATTCTATTGTACAATTAGGCTGGACGCTGCAAAATCTTCGTTCAGGCTATGTGCCTTGGCGTTTAATCAACACAACGTCATTGTTTTCCATCTTTAACCTTACTGATAAACAAATCAGCTTGGCACAGAAAGGAGCAGACTATACAATCCTGAGCATCGAAAAACTTGAGAGATTACCTTTGACAATGTCAGAAAGTCCTGTCATTGAATGGATAATACACGGGATTATCACAATTCCGATAACAACTTTCCGATTTAAAAATTGCCTTGAATACATACCGACTGGCCAGTATGAACGTTTGGGTAAAGGGTACATTAAGTCAGCGTGGAAATTACCATATACACACACATGCTATAGTGACAGCAACAAAAATGTATTTCTTAGTGGTGAAAACTGCAAACATTCACTAAGCGGTATACTTTTGTGCCAAGGTATTAATTTACACGGAGCCTGTGAAGGAAATTCAAACAACCTTTCATGCCACCAACATGTCACACCTGCAACACAGATAGAGCCTTTCTTTAAGCAACTCTCGAACGGGAGTTACATTCTAATAACGATTCACAGCTGTTGTGGCCTTTTGCCAGGGAAAGCATATCTCGTACAAGTAACTTCCATGGTCAAATGCTGTATGCAAGCATTGTTTCCAAACAGCCCTGGAGACTCTGAGACTCCCATATGGCCTCGTTTGAATGTCTCTTCTATACGAATTGATACTTTAAGCAGAATGAAGTCTGTGCTTTTGCAGACAACAGTGCCCATCATGTCATCAAAAGAGACGTATGATCTCCAAGTTGCAAGGACAACATCAGAGATTCATGACCTTTTATCAACAAATTGCCCCGTGCATTTCACAGAAATGCTTAGCCAAATTCTTAATATGTCGAGTGCCATAGGCATCCCAGGCGTATTTAAGACCATTTTTTCGGGATTGTTAACACCATTCAAAGCAATTCTAGGAATCATTCCTAATTTTGTCCATTCAGTCTTTGGCGGCATACCCCTGATTTTGGGACTTGTAGCAGGCATTTTATTTTTGACCCTCCTGCTCCAATATGGCAAGCCAAAACACAGACATGACTCCGGCAAGGATGGAAGAAACGATCCTAGCAATACGCTACCGGGACCGAATAACTAGAGTCCTTGGATTGGCCAGGCTGAGAGATCTGAACATGACCTGGTTTCTTTCATTCAGACCTATACGGCAGACCCTGCATCTTACCTGTGCTTCGATGTATGCTATGCGGAGATGAATGCGTGTTAGACACCTGTCTTGCACTCCCATCAGCAGTACCAATGGATATCGATACTTTGCTAAGTCCTGCAACGGCTCACGCATTGTGTTGTCCCCAGCGGCTACCAATCCTGATGACGGCATTCGTTGAGACTCCTGCGCTACGACTAGGTGGTGACAGTGGAGCGAGAAATAAAAGCAACATCACCCAGGTACGACCTTCTGTGAGCATTGCTGATCCAGACTTTGATGATAGCAATCATAGGACCCGTACCCTCCAGATATGCCCCCGCCGCCAAACTACCCTAGACATGCAAGATCCCCACATTTGAAATCACCAGAGATTCAGGTGGGGTTAAAAAGGCCATGTTTATTCACCACATTGTATAAACATGACAAGCAATAACATGCATATCTAAAATCACAAGTTATAACATAACTACATTTATGAGCATATCATGCTCCATCACCTTCCCAACCCTAAGGGAGGAACACCATCTGGTTCACATCTCGCAACTGGGTATCCTACGCCAAGTGCCGTGCACCTGCCCCTTAGAGTGGTGGGTCCCGCCCTTCTATCCTTGTCCGCCATTACCGGGGCCCACCTCTCGACCACCAGGCTGCCCAGGAGGCTCAAAATCTGTCGCCCTAGCCTCCCCAGCCGGTGGTCACTTCCTCCCAGTGGAGAGCTTGCCATATCCCCCCTCAGAGCTGGCCTATGGAGCCCGGCAAGCGGGCTCCCATCCATCTTGTTTAGCCACTATTTACTGATCGCAGGTCTCTTCTCCGCAGAACGCCCCTCAAACCATTAATCTAAGGGACGGGTGGGTGGGAGTTTCGGAAAGCCGGCCCGGATCACGAGAATGGCCAGGTGCCGGCGTGAGCAGTCAGGTATCCAGGAGTGATAGCGAGAACAGAGACCTCAGTCCCAGGAGTTGACCCTAAATAGGCCCAGAGTCTCCACCCCCTGACTCTCGGGTCACGAGATATCGCCGGACCGGAAATGGGTCGGCCGGACGCCGATTGGGCCGTCCGCCCGACCAACCACCAGAGACCAGGAGCGGGCGGGGTCCGGAGAGGCCGGGTCCTAAGTGCGCACGTCATGATTCTCCGCGCTTGTCATTCTCATACCTGCCAAGTTACAGCACTATCGAACTTGGTCGAACTGTCACCTGATTTTGTAGACTAATTCTTTGAGAGCCTGTCTGATATGATGTTCTCCCCCGAACAGAAACAATAATTTTGGAAAGCATTCCGACACACAGCATTCCCATGAACTCTGAATTCGGCCTTCAGTTTTGATTAACAAAAACTACTGAAAAGCGTTGGAACTCTATTTCCCCGTTCACCAAGAATTTTTTTTTTTTAATTGAACATTTTTCAAAATATTTACCTTTTTTTCTGGCACGAAATTCTTTGCTTAAAGTAGACCTATTCATAAAGAACAGAACTTCTATTTTTAGGTACTTCTAGAGACATAATAACTTTACCTCAGCCTCTAGCATATGTTACAGCAATTGCATTTCTATGTGATGAAATTATCTCGCCCTTCTTTTCTGTATAAAGGGATATTTCATGTGTAATTTTTTCACAAAATCGTTCACTGATTACATATGCTATAATTTTGAATGATTTCTATGCTTAAAGACGTACAGTACCAATATTTCCATGTATTTCAAATACGCCATTTCAAACGCAGATATGTATTTTGGGGTGGGCAATGTTACACATGCCTCTTATTGCTTTAGTTTTTAGTAATTTGATGGACATAAATTCGTGGAGTGGGTGTCGTGTTCTAATCTAGGACCCCGATCAATACTGTGACCTTATGCCCCTATACGGCTATAATCCATTCATACCCCTATAATGGCATCCTCGATCAAGAGCGATATTTCAGAAACTCGTCTCTGGCCTAACACGATCAGAGCCACATTTCAGAATCTCTTCCTCTGCAGCTCATTAGAGCAGATGACACAGCAGAAGCCACTATCTTAGATTCCTAGATTACACTCCGAGTTCTTCAACAAGATAAAACTCAGCAACCTGGGAAAGCCCCGCTTGCTATGTTTTGATTAGTAATAGAACTCTAATGAGCACTGAGGGACGATCACTTCCTAGTGACATCTTTATTGACGTCTTATGTCCAAAAACTTACGTCAAACAAGGCACCTTTCAGGTATAAATATTACCAACGTTGCCTTAAGCAAACGCTTCCGCGACGACATCGATGATAGCGATGGTGTGGTGAATACAGGAGCAGAACAGATGTCCCTTGCAGAGCCCAGCAGATGCAAGCTGACCACGGACGCTGCCCCTCCTCCTCCTTGACGCGCTGAGAGAGACGCTGTCTTTTCTCTTACCGAGAAATTCCAGCTCCGGCGTTTCCAGCCTACTCTTGCGAGTGACTGGGATATCGAGTCCTGGAAGGAGATACAAGACCTCCAACATTCTATTTCAGAGGTATGGTGTTGACTAAACCCTTAGAGAGAATTCTTGAAGCAAACCTTGGCAAAACCAACTTAACTTAAACTGCTACTTACTTACTCCCTCCCAAGTATTAGGCTTAGGTCAGGTACACTGGGGTAGGCGTAGTTAAAAGCACCAGTTGAGTACGTTAGTCAAATGTATATATGAATGTATGTATTTTATTCATTTTAACCATTGTATGGCTAAGAAACCATATCAATGCTTTTACAGTATTATTTCGCAATCCTCATTTTACTGTATGCACTTTTTATAATAACTAGTCTTGCAATTGTGGCAATTCATTTTTCTTGCATGAGAAGAAAGACTGTTCAATAAATAATACCTTTATTGAAAACGCCTGTTTCTCTATTCTCTGCATCTTGGTGAAAGTAATCTGCACAACTGACTGAGTAAATTAACTGTCTATTGTTTCACACGGCTCTAGAGATTGACTCTTATTCTAAGGAGCAAAGTTGTCATGTTTATGCGGTTGTTGGAAAACTGAATCCCTTCTTGTCTGTACCAGGGAAGCTGATCACTTCCTATTCAGTCAAGAAAGTTTCCAGGCACCTCTGAGCTAGTTGGTACAAACCCAATTAAGTTTAGCATAGTCAGTAGAGACCTGGAATACCGCACTTCTACGTCTATACTACTGTTTATGTTATTCCAATGCGCAGGGCCTATAGGGAAAATAGGAATCCTCCTCCTCCTCCTCCCATTTCTCAGTACAAATAGGTACAAACAGGTCTTCCTCAGTCAAAGTACAAAGTGAGAATGAGAAAAAAGGTGGGGGCTTTCATCATTTGGAAAACAAAACTGTCCTGAACCAATGAAAAGCGTTATTTTCAGGACACATGACCCGATGCGCTTACGCTACGCGCCCCGGGTCGCTTACGTAGCGCGATCATAAGCGCTTGGGTGCTTCCGGGTGCGCTTCCGCCGTGCGTATCACGCGGACGCGGCTACGCGATACGTCACGATGATGTTTTCGTTCGCGGCAATAGCGCAAACGGGACGCTCACCGGTACGCGCCGCAAAACTGCGCTTTCCAGTGCGCACACCGGTACGCGCACCGGGAGCGCTCCAGGGCAAAAAAAAAAATATATATATATATACATATAAAAATAGTATTACATAAATATACAATATAGGATTCATTATAAAAAATATTATGTTTGATAGCAATAGAAATTTGCTATTAAAAAACCTTTGAAATTCACTGAAAAAAACATAGGTTTGAGGCCCTACATATAGTTACGAATTCGCATTTAAAAAACCTATGAAATTCACTGAAAAAACCATAGGTTTCACACCAGTTATAGTTAGGAATTAGCATTTAAAAAACCTATTAAATTCACTGAAAAACCATAGGTTTGACACGTTATAGTTAGCTGGAAATTTTACTGACATAACACCATTGAAATTCCCACGTTATAGTTAGTTGGACTCACTATAACTTGCGCGCCTGCAATGCACTGCTGATGACGTCACATATTACATCACTCATGACATGGTCAGTGACATCACTCATGACATCACTGATGACACCATCCTTGTGACAGAGTGACAGACCTCCTTTCAGTGTAATGTAACCCTTGAAACACATATTCAAAAATAGAAACTAACATTATCAAAAAAATGGAGATACCCGTACCAGTTACAACAACAATTCAGTAATTCCACCATCTATATACACATCCACTCATTCACCAACAGTTCTATATAGTCACTCATACATATACTCACTCATCATATGTAGTGATACACCTATACATCCTGTTACACACCGGCAGTCATCCAAAAGTTACTCACACACATACTCACACATGCAAATAAACTATTGAACATCCGTTTATTTGCATATACAGCTATACACACACACTACTACCTTACTTCTAAGGAAACTTACACATACTTACTCTCTTAAACAATCACTTATAGAAACACATACTTATTTAAACAGGAACTCTTACAATCTCTCACTCTCACATATACTCACTTATATACATCAATACTCACATATACTAGATTAAAACATATGTAGTTACTGTTAAATATACTAGTGAGACAGTCATTCACTCACTAACACACATTATACACACTCATCCACCCATACAGTCCTGCACCTATGCTGTCTTCAAAACACATACAAACAGTGAGTCAGTCATTGATGCATCTATGTGCTAAGTAATACCCCCACCAAACCATACAGACACTCATACTGATACTAAAAAAACATCTAATAACCCATATACACACACGTAGCTACTCACCAACCCATGCAGCCACTTATACACAAAGTGAAACACTTATACATATATTTAAATATTTAAACATTACTCGCTAATATATGCATTCACTAAGATACACTTAATAAGCCAGTTAACCAATCAATTTTTTTTACAAACATCCATTTAGACACTTTTTTAAAAATGTATTCTTCCATCAACCTTTACAAATACATATATAAAACATATTTATTTTTCAGAAAGACACACATTCACTGGATGGTGTCATCAGTGATGTCATGAGTGATGTCACTGACCATGTCATGAGTGATGTAATATGTGACGTCATCAGCAGTGCATTGCAGCCGCGCAACTTATAGTGAGTCCAACTAACTATAACGTGGGAATTTCAATGGTTTTATGTCAGTAAAATTTCCAGCTAACTATAACTGGTGTCAAACATATGTTTTTTTCAGTGAATATATATATATATATATATATATATATATATATATATATATATATATATATATTTGGGTGCAGCTCATCGAGGTATTTCCTCAACTCCGACGGGATACATTGCCCTCCCGCCCCTGCTTACTTCCACATTCCGGACTGCAGACCGAAGAGGCCATGGGGACCCGAGGCAGCACCATCATCCGAGGGGTCCCGGACCGTTCCTGCAGAGTGCCCAACCCTCAGCTATTTTCGTGGATTCATCCGTGAACGACCCCAAGCATTACTCACCTGGGAGCCACTGCTGCTTTCTGGGACACTGAGTCTTTGAATTGCACTGACCAGCTGAACTGAGGTAATTGACGCTTGGGGGCGGAGCTACTATCTGCACCTATCATAGTGCGGCTGGACTTACTAACACTGCAGAAGCGAGGGACTCTTCACTCATTTTATTTTTGGCGCAGACGAAGGCCACACCGGCCGAAATGCATTCGCCTTTAAAAATGCTAATTAAATGGAGCTGCCTTTCACCCCCGCTGAGGTTTCTGCTTCTTTTTATTAAGAAAGGAGATTGCTGTTTTCATATATATATATATATATATATATATATATATATATATATATATATATATATATATATATATATATATATATATATACACATTTTTTTAATTTAATTAAAACATTTATTCTTTTAAATTGCATTATTTATATTATTTGTATTTATTATTTTATTTTATTACCCTTTACACCCTAAAAACTAATTCCACCCTGCTCCCTTTAAATACCCCTGCACCCCATAATCATAACCCACCCTTACTCCTTAAAATACCCCAACACCCTTAAACACTACCCATCTTAACCCTATAAACATACCCTGTACCTCAAAAACCAAACCTATCCCTAAATCCAAAAAATACCCCTGTACCCCAAAACCCAAACCTAGCCCGAACCCTATAAACAAATACCCCTGTACCTCAAAACCTGAACCTACCCCTGAACCCTAAAAAAACCCTGTACCCCAAAACCCAAACCTAGCCCTGAACCCTAAAAATACCCCAGTACCCCCAAACCCAAACCTACCCCTGAACTCTAAAATACCCCTGTACCCCAAAACCCAAACCTAGCTCTGAACCCTTAAAATACCCCTGTACTCCAAAACCCAAACCTAGCCCTGAACCCTAAAAATACCCCTGTACCCCAAAACCCAAACCTAGCCCTGAACCCTAAAAATAACCCTGTACCCCAAAACCCAAACCTACCCCTGAACCCTAAATACCCATGTACCCCAAAACCCAAACCTAGCCCTGAACTCTAAAAATACCCCTGTACCCTAAAACCCAAACCTAGCCCTGAACCCTTAAAATACCCCTGTACCGCAAAACCCAAACCTACCCCTGAACCCTAAAAATACCCCTAAACCCCAAAACCCAAACCTATCCCTGAACCCTAAAAATACCCCTGTACCTCATAACCCAAAACTATATCTGAACCCTTAAAGTACCCAAACACCTCAAAACATATACCTCAGTACCCCAAAACACATACCCCTATACCCATACTTACCTTATCCAAACATTTAAAAAAAAAACATGCTTTTACCATTCATGCATTTACAACGAATTTCATTGTAAATGTATGTGTGGTAAAAGCATATAAAATGTAATGCCATGCGTTATAATGGCATTGCGGAGTCATGGTACTTTCGGAATTAAAGTATGCGGAAAGAAAGTTGCAGAGTAATGGGTGTTTACCCTCCCCCGGTAAGTACATTGGTAGCACGGCGGCCCACATCTCCAGCAACATACTCATATTTTTTCAACAACCATTTGAAAAATGCACAGGTCTCTCTCATTGATGGCCAGCACCGACATACACTTTTAGACACACCTCCCGCCACAAGTTCTAGAATTGCAAACTCTAGAGCTGGGGAGCTACGTTCGAATCTCAGCATCAGCTCAACATCCTGTGATTCCAGGCAAATCGCTTTGTCTCCCCGTGCCAACCACAAATGAATGTGTTCTTCTGTAATGTAAATTGTAAATGCAAGTCGTCGAGCTCGCGCTATATAATATTGCAAGGAAAAATAAAGTAGGGAAACTCGAGTTCACACACTACTGAACGCACACTCTTAAGTGCATCAGCAGTGCACTGTGAATCGGAGGGTTTCACAGGCCTGTCACATATAAGGAATGCTATCAAAACGAAATCCTACAAAACAATATACTACTGGCCGGCAGCAATTCATACCCGGACAACGTCGGGACGGGCTGCTAGTATATATATATAGATATATATCCAATAGGAGGTAGTTTCTGTGAGTGATGGAAAGTTTGGGGTATTCCGTGCAGTGAGGACTAAGAAATAAGGGTGTGTTTGGTGTTTGTAATATTAATTCCTATAGGAATGCATTGTCGAACCAGCAGCCTGAACCGCTAGACAGAATCACCCCAAATTTGGCAGAAAGGTAGATGTTGTTATGCAGATTGTACTTTTTGTTCTTTGGTGTAAATTTGTTTAGGTTTTTTTTCAGAAATTTAAGTTCAATATTATAGTGATATCTCTGGTTGCGTAGCCTACGCGGAAAGAAAGGAGGAAATGCACAATATCAAGCAATAGGATTTAAATGTGTTGCAGGCTGGCAAAGGGAGTCAGAGAAGTTCATTTAAGTGTAAGCATATAATCTAATTATATTTGGATTGTGGATCAGGCTGGCAGCAACCTATCTCATAGTGGACCCCCACATGACTCTGCCAAAGCAATTCTACAATGATCTAGGGCATTCAGTGCTACCACTTTCACAAGCAAATGACATTTTATTTTTTTGTAAACAGAGCTTTATCATAGCGTTTAGCCTGTATGTGCTATGAATTTTGGCAGATAAGAGAACTGAGGCACTGAAAAATAAAGTACTCTGCCAGGGAACACACATTTTGAAGAAGGCAGTAAATCAGGATTAAAATTCACTCGCACTTTACTTGCAAATCATATATTTGCTACAATCACAGGTTCACAATTGCGAAACAAACAAGTCCTCTACAGCCAGCACAGGTGCAGGGAAGGGATGGGATGGGATCACCATACTTGACAGCCACTGCAACTCATTCTAGCTCTGCAGCACCCTCTGTTGTCTCATTTCAACCCTTCTCCTGCACAGAAACATCCAATGTAAGTGCATGTCGCTAGCTGTGGCGGCTTCTCCACTATGGCAGAGGAGTGTTGCCCCACTGCTTTGTCGCCTGCAACACCCCCCCCCCATGCCAGCTGCAACTGGTCACTAGTCCAGAGATTCTTAATCTGCGGCGCATAGTCACTTGGGCGTCCTCGATACCTAATCAGGGATCACACAGCTGTTTATAAAGTAGCAGATTAATTAAGTATTCATGCATAAAAAATCTAAACCGAAAATGCTAAAAACACTCTGTAAATGTGAAGTAATCTGAAAGTGATGCTAAAAAGTAAACTGGTATAAATATCTTGATTTGTGGGAGCAGCACAAGTAAAGCAAAAAGAATCTGGGATGAATGACTAATGCCCTCAAACGGAGCACTGGCATGTACCCATAAAAGGGAGCATGCATTAGAGAAAAATAGACACAATTATATGCTGACAAACAACATAGCACTCTGTCTTGGAAATGAAACTACATTTTGTCAAACACTCCAACCCTCTGGTTCAAATTTCGATTTTTGCTTATGATTTTGTTTGGAATAAATATTTCATATTTTTTGCATTTTGCTGTAAACTAATTTTCTGTGTTTTTTGTTATGGTTCTGATGTCCAGATCATAGCATCTGCATAGCTAGGCATCCACAGCTCCCAGTAGTGGAGATGATGTGGCCTAACGGCCAGAGCTGCCAACCTTCGATCTGGAAACCCACGTTTAAGTTTCGGTGTCGGCTAAACATCCTGTGATTCTGGGCAAATCACTTAATCTTCCCTTGCCAACAAAAAATTAATGTATCCTTGAGTAATATAACCGGTTCTGATGTAAAGCGCTCCAATACCTTCGAGTTATAAAACTGCACCAAAAAAACATTAATTGGGGGATTACAAAAGGCAAAAAACTGCTGTGCTTGTCTATATTGAACTCCATATGAGCAAGTACATCCCCTCTAATCACCCACACAGCACACCGTCGGCTCCTGCTTTTTATTATTTCAAGATTTATCCCCACAATCAAAACACAAGCAGAAGCTGTGGGTTTGCACTCGTTTCCAGAGCAATGCTGCTGGCCATGATTTGCTGATGTCCACAGAGAATGTTTCTTTTCTTGTGCACATTACGGTGAATGTTTTTTTTTCCATTTGTTTACTCGCTCTAGCACTTGAGTAAGCTGAAGGCAAACTCACAGCCCTGCCTCCTACGTGAAGGTCTAGCAGGGAGGGGTAAATACAGGAAATAACTAAAGCTTTTCCAACTCTCTGGGTTGGAACCTATGATGCATTGCAGAACCTTGAGTCAGAGGAAGAAACATAGGGCGACTGAGGGGCCCTTGCAAATCGCCTGATCTCTTACCGCCCACCACCTTCAAATGTACATACACTTCCAACCAAGCACATGAGGTAGCGTGCTACCCCTCTGGTAGTGTGCTTTGACACCCCGCAGAGGGGTATTAAGAGCTATATAAAATGCTATAAAAAGTACATCAGGAGATACTTATTCTGGCATGATTCCAAAACACCTCCTGAAAAACCCATGGCCTGATTCAGTGAGGTAAACTGACACATTTGTGTGTTTACGCTTTTCTTTGCCATTCACAAACTATGGGGCATATTTATTAACCTGTTGCGTCACTTTTTGTGACGCAGCAGGGGCGTAAACAATGAGCAATGTTGGGGCCCATTTACAACGTGTTTAATCTAGGGAGATGCGTCACGTAAAGCCCTGTGCCACATTATACCTGCGTCAGGTATAATGTATGCAGGGTGTGCGTTCCCACACAGGAAAGCCTCGTAGTAGCAGTGAAATCTCTTCTAGGATGCCACTGCGTCAAAACCTTACGCAGCCCAATAAGTATAGGCCTCCCCATGCATTACTGGAGTTGTGCCGTGATTGTGACAAGACTTCAGCAATGAGTGATTTTTGCGCCAACAGATGCGTCAGAATATCTGACACATCTGTCAATCTTTGCGCCATGGTGTGCCGTATTGTAAATACAGCACTTCCATGGCGGCGCAAGGGTTTTGCACGCAGGCGCAGGGAAACTGACGCATCTCTGCTCTAACTTAGAGATGCGTCAGTTTCTTCTAAATCTACGCCTGCGAGTTAACAGTAAGTTCATGACTGTGGAGACTCAGCAGTCGAGACAGAGAACTCCCCACGTAAGAAGAAAAGCCTCTCCGTTCTTTTTATATTCTGAGTTCTCCACCCCGAGTGCGGAGTCTCTGCAGTTGTAAACTTACTATTAACTCGTAGCTTGTGAACAACAACAATAAAAACATTACAATTCCAAGAAATGTGGCTAACATTCTTTGAGTTTTAAAGCACTTTTAGATAACCAGGGTATGTAATATTACCTGGCCTACTTGCAAAATGAGTAATACAAATTCCATACTTTTTGGTTAAGTTTTTTCTGGTAGAAGGGAGCTCCCTTCTGTAATTTACCTGTATTGAAAATAAAAAAAAATGTATTCAAATAGTAGCTTTTGAATTTAAAAAACATCTTTGGTAGCCAAACATTTAGCGAGTCACTCTCTGAAAATGCACACATTTTGTCCCCAAATACCAGCCTTTAATGCTTAGCAAATTAAGACTTTTTTCTTTTAAACATAAGCTTGTCATTTTTTCTATTAAACAAATCACAGTCCTTTACTTCCACAAATAACCAACAGTTATTCTTCTAGTGAATGCACTCATTTTAGGCCTTGCTCTCAGAGTTCCACTTTCACATAGTACAGTTCCAAGAGGACAGATTGCACATCACATTCCCCACATTTCCACACACAGCCACATATGCCGAGATTCAATGATCATTTGCGCATGTTCGACAATCGTATGTTGATACAGCCTCATTTGCCCCTATAGCACCATTACATGCTGGGGTCAACTTTATACGTGAAGGTTCAGTCTCCGATATCTGTGTAAGTTTTATATGTTTATATACCACCGACATATTTAATATGCATCTATCATATACAAGATTTTACCATCACATGCCAGTTAGCACCATATTAGTGGCACGATCATATACCAGGGATTGTAATCGTATCCCAAAGATTACATTAAATTGGCAAATATCGCTGACTTTCCACACATGATACGGCCATGCCCGTTTCTGTTTGCTTACTGGAAAGACATACTGTGGGCTCTAAACAGGGCCTTAGAATGGACTGCACAGATGGAGATTAGACAAGTGCTCCTGGGTCTTCTTCCCTCTGCCTCTAACAAAAAAGCATTGGCATAGCCAATAGGTCCCGCTTTTGGGACCTTATAAGTATTTAGTTATGCAGCACAATATCCTTACAACAACTGCTGTATGGCTAAACACTAAGCACGGAGATTGGATGGGAGTCTATCCCAGAGGCTGAAGCTGAAGGAAAAAGAAGAGAGGCGGAGCGACACGGGAGGGGGCTGTGGGCTGAAGGTATGTTTTTATTTTAAAAATTATATATTATTTCTAAAACCCCCAAGCGACCTCCCGGGCGACTCCTCCTGCGCTTCCCCTCCCGCCCCACCACCCCTTATTCATGGCGGCCGCCATTGGGCAAAAGCCACAGGAGTAAAAGAGAGGATGAATGAGGGCAAAGGCACACAGATGGAGGGTAAGAGAGGGTGGGAAAAGGCAACACAAACGAATGGAGGGAGAGAGGAAAATATGAAGGAATATTATGTCTGTAATACAACTAAAACAAAAAAGTCAGAAAATATAATTGAGAGTGCACTCTGAAAAAAGACTTTCTTAACTACTGCGTAGCGTGTTTGAAACAGTAACAAAGACAGAGATACGAAAGAAGGGTCGAAAGTCACAGGGACGGAGGTTGGGGGTGCAAAGGCAACACAGTGGGAGAGAGGGCAACATGAGGAATATCATTTACGCAATACAATTAAAACAACAAAAGTCAGAAAAATATAAGTGACATACACACTCCGAAAACAAACTTTCTTAAGTATGGTGTAGTGTGTTTGAAGTAGTAACAAAGATAGAAATACTGAAGAAGGTGTCAAAAGCCACAAGGAAGGAGGGTGGGAGGGAGGTGGGCAAAGGCAACGCGGACCAAGGGAATGAGGGTGGGATGGAGGGTGACAAAGGCATACCGTTGGAGGGTAGGAGGAAGCGGGTAAAAGCCGCACGGTCTGATGGAAGGAGAGAGGCAGCACAATGGAATATGATGTCTGCAATACGACTAAAGCAATAACAGTCAGAAAATGTAAGCAACATTCACACTCCGTTTGGTATGGCCTCTCATTGTATAGTATGGTATGAGCTGTCATGTATGGTATGGTATGGCTTGTCATTGTATAGAGTGGCATGGGATGGTATGGCCTTTCATTCTATAGAATGATATGGTATGAGCTTTCATGTATGGCATGGTATGGCTTGTCGTTGTATAGAGTGGTATGGTATGGTATGGCATAATTGTATAGTTTGGCCTGTTTTTGTACAGTATGGTATGATTTGGTCTCTCTTTGCATAGTATTTATATGGTATGGTGTGGAATGGTGTGGTATGAGATGGTATTGTATTGTATGGTATGGCTTATTAATGTATAGTATGGTGAAGCCTTTCTTTGTATAGTATGGTATGGGTTAGCCTGTTTGTATTATATGGTATTGCATTGTCCAGCCTCTTTTTCTATGGTATGGTATGTGATGGTGTGGCCTGTCACTGCATTGTATGGTAGGGTATTATATGGTATGGTATGGCACTGTATAATATGTTATGATATGGTTTTGCATGATATACTATGGTATGTCCTGGCATTGTATGGTATGGTATGGTATAGTATGAATTATCATTTTAAAGTATGTTATGGTCTATCTTTGTATAAGGTGGTATGGATTGGCCTGTCTTTGTATACTATAGTATGGTATGGGTTGACCTCTCTTTGCATGGCATGTTATGGTATGGCCTGTCACTGCATTGTATGGTAAGGTATTATATTGTCATTGTATAATATGGAATGGAATGGTTTTTATAGTATGGTTTGGCCTGCCATGCTGAGATATTTTTGTCTATTTGAAAGAAATATAGGTCAAGTACGATGGGTGGTGTTATCAACAAATATACAGCCCTGCAGTGGTATGTGCAAACATGAGCACAGGTGCAGCCTTATCTGCAGGTGCCAACAACGAGCAGCGCAATGCAATTTCTATCTCTGAGCTGGTAAATATGCATTAGTCTGTTAAACATGTGGCAGTATTTGTTTCATTGGGCAGTGCTTGTGAGGAGATAAGAATAGAAGCCAGGATGAGATAGCAAGACTACATTATGTGGGGTACACCATGAGGACCGATGTACCTATTTCATCGCATTGCAAGGAAAAAAAAAATCGCACTGAGCACGGTGATAACTGCTGTACACTTCGCAAACTTGGCCGACGCCATCTTGCGGAGAAAGAAGTGACTGACAAAGATGAGCTGTTCGAAATTGCCCCCTTAATGATGTGTCAGGATAACTAGGCTGCCTCCCAACTGTTCACTTATTTGCTCAGTGTTTTTATGTCTTCTGTGCTTCTATGGGTGAGTGTGTATCAAAACCGAAGTCTGTAGAATAAACCATACAAAAACAAAAAGCAACACTTACTGACCTCTTATAGGGCTCATATGTACGAAGACATAGGCCATCTGTCCTATATACCACAATAGTCCTGCTTCCCATGTTCAGGTTAATGGAGAGGACTTAGGTATTCCTATATCTATTTTAAATTAAAAAGGAAACAATCTGCTTCAGTCACACTTAAAAGTGGCCTTAAAATATCATAACAAAAAAATAATGCTAAAGTGCAATTTTTAGAAAGTGCAACTTTACAATCGAACTAAAGCTTAGTTTAAATCCAGCAAGCGTGGGGTGGCCTTTAAATTGCAACCAGATGTATCCTATGTATTGCCTAGCGGACCCTGACAAAGCGCTTAGAGACCTCTGGGTTATAGTGCGCTATATAAATCAAACAAACAAATAAATAAATAAATAAACCCAGGCTGATCTCCAGGGCTCACCTGGTCATAGCCTGTGACGGCGCGCATAATTTCTTCTGTGGAATAGAATACATACATCGGACGATACAGCAAGACTTTATTTTAAAATGAATACAGAGCACTGCCAAAAAGAAAAGACAAGTCTCCAGTGCCATCTGGTGGCTATTTAGTGTGAATAAAAATAAGACATGGTAAAGAAGTCACTTAGAAGGAAATAAAAAAAAACACAGGCTGGCAAGTTGTGTGCGCGCACCATGACGAGAGAGGAAAGCCATATGGCGCCTCTGCTCGTCATTCTGCGCATAACCGCACGCTCTATGCCAGCCAAAAGCGTGTGGTAGGACTTTTAAAGGCCCACACACTAAATGTCTCGCAGAGCAGCACGTGCGCTAGCTCAGCGAGACCTAAAAACTCAGTAGGACGTTTGTCCTCCTGGCTTGCTCTTAGCAAAGCAATGAATCATTATTTAATGGCTAAGTCCAATTCCACCAACCTCTATAGACTGGTGTGGAGATATCTCAGAATGGGTGACTGCAGAAAAGGTACGAATGAGGCATCTTTGCTGAGACGAAAAGTTGGATGATGACCCGCGCTCTATGTTGCCTGATTTAAAGGAGCCGTAGGGCTTGCCCTCCTCCGGAGACCTGGTGATGGGATAACGTAAGGAGGGAGGTGAGGGACGAGGAGGGCCTCCGGTCTGAAACTGCACACACCATGGACCTTTGCAGATTATCCACCTTGTAAATTCCTTGGGTCCACCTTAAGGGTCCAAGACCAGAGTGGAGGGAGGGAGTTGTGTGTCATGTTTATTAGGTATAGTTGAAGGCCACCGATCCATATCTCACTGAATGCTTATTGATTGTAACAATCACTTGTGATATCCTTTGACACTGTGCATATCCTACTGTAAATTGTCGATGCGTTGCTGCCCAATTCATTCTGTTGGATTTTAATTAAAACCTTATGAAGAAAACAAAACTTGGCAAGTATCAACATTATGAGCAAGATTTGGGCATTTATATGCCAGGTACCACCATGGATTGCCATTATAAATAAGGAATCATGCTCATACGTGGGAAATGCTGACACATGCCAGGTAACACCATTCTTTGCCCAGGTATGCTCAGATGCACTGCTAAATGGGAAACAACCTTTACAACTGAACTTTTACACCGCACTACCATTACAACAAAACTTTTACAACGCAACATCATTACAACGCATGCATTTACAACGCAACCATTACAACGCATGACACTACAACCCACACCACTACAACACATGCCATTACAACGCAGTCATTACAACGCATACCATTCCAACGCATACCATTACAACGCATACCATTACAACACATAGTACCCTTACACTATCCAACACTTACCCTACTGCTGCACCCCCTGGAGTTAGAATAGTAATTTTTACCCCTACACTATCCAACACTTACCCTACTGTTGCACCCCCTGGAGTTAGAATAGTAATGTTTACCCCTACACTATCCAATACTTACCTTACATGCAATGTAATGTTATGTGTTGTAATGGTACGCGTTGTAAATGTAGTATGTGTTGTAGTGGAATGCGTTGTAAAGGTAGTTTCAAAGAATTCGTTGTAATGGCATGCGTTGTAATGGTATGCGTTGTAATGGATGTTGCGTGTAAAAATTGCGTTGTAAAGGAAGGCGTTGTAAAAGTATGCGTTGTAACGTCATACATCCCTGCTAAATATACACACAGACTCCCTTGATGGTGTAATTCAGAGGGAAATTTAAGACCACCTCTTCAAGGAACACCTCCTATAAACTAAGAAGAGCCCGTAGCTCCTGCAGTCCCTGGCCCCTCGTTCCTTATTGTACATGATCTTGTAATGCTCCCCTCTCATGGATAGTGCCCCACTATGCTGTACACAGCACCACATTGCTTTATAGTTAGGTCTGCACTATATTCATACCAATGCATAGAGTGCCTTGTGACAGACAGTACAGGGATCCTGCGGCAAGTGCCATCTATGCCTGTCTAACAGCCAGTACAGAGCCCGAGTGCGTCTTCCTTCCATATCTGTGTTATATAGTGCACCATTGATATGGAGAGGCCAGTGCTTCGTTTGTGCCGGTGTTTTACGGTGCTCTGCACCAGCACTTATTTCTAAACACTGCCACCTTCTTATGGGATTACACAAAATGGTGGCACTGTGTGTCTATTCTTCAGCTGAATTTATCAGTGCAGAGTTTATCTGAAAATTATAAATCACATAGGCAATGCTAGTCTGGCTCTCAAACAAACATAAGGCAATTCTGTCTGGAATCACCTTATCTTTGTATATATCAGACTCAGATTCTGAGGGTTCCTGGGTCCACCCCATGTATATGTAACTTGGGTGCAGGCATTTGGCAGCAGTGACAGGGCTGTTGCTGGTGCCAGCTGTAGAGGACTCCTATAAGTGCTCTGGGCTCTAGTACTTATTTTTCTGTACAAATTAAGCACTGGGAGAGAGCAGTGCAAACTCCAGCAATGCCGGTCTCATTGCAGCAGAGGGTGGGAAGTATTCACCCCATCACTGCCTGTCTAACTTACGGGTGGGGGTCCTAGAGCACACCCCATCATTGCCTGTGTTGCGTGTAGTGTAGGAAACAGAGTGTACATCCCATCAGCCCCAATATTATGTTGTTATGTATACTAATGAACGTCACATCGATCAGTGCCTGTTTCATATTGTGAAGGGCCCAATGCACACCCTATCAGTGCAGGGACATCTTAAGGATTTTGGGGGCCCTAGGCCAAATGTATTGTGGGGTCCCCTGTCTGGGACAGATTTGTATTCATGGCCCAGTTTCAGCTCTTTCATGACGTCTTTGGCCAGATCACTGACAGTACACAGACACACTCACCTCAAGTCTAAATATGTTTACATCTAATATTCAGGCATAGTGGACATGTGTTTCCAATATTGCAACACAGCAGCAGCTCACAAATATTATTGCAAATAATCTGTGTGACACCCTCCCATTTCTCATATGCGAAGTCCTGGTTTGAACTAAAAGAACTTTTTATGGAGGTTGCATGAATCATAAACAAAGCATTTCTGAAATGTCTGTTAAAGCCTTTTACACACATTAAAATAAATTAATTAAAAGGGTTATTCAAGGTCATCAGGGCAAGACACTCAGCAGAACAGAGCTGGCTCTATCAGAGGGAGGGCCTGAAAGGCCGGTGCCCTGGTCCAGAACCCACTTTGCCCATGCCTTGAAACGTCTCTGCACAGTGCCTGTCGTATATTGTGAGGGTCAAGTGCACACCCGATCAGTGCCTATTTTACAGACAGTTTAGCGAACTCGGTGCAAGCGTCATCATTGCATATCAAATTACTTTCATATTTTTCACTATACTAATTCACCACTAATCCTTTATGGGTTCCGGAGTAGCGTGCTACTCGCCGAAAAAGCGCTTCGATGCCTTGTCAGGGGTAGTAAGAGCTATACAAATGCAGATACAATACAATACAATATCTCAGCTGCAACAGAGAGCTCGGACCACATTCCTTTGTTGCCTGTTAAATGCATCATAGACCGTTTGCACTCTCCGTCAATGACGCGTTACTTGACGGTCTATTTGCAGTGTTTTTCCACGTGGACAATGCTTCTCTTCCTGTTTATACCCCGCCCCCAACACGAGAGGCACGTCTGTCGCACGTGCAGTGCAAAAGGCCTCAGTGCACGCACCCCGTCAGTTCCTGTTCTGTGTGCAGAGGGGGAGCCCAGTGCACAACCCGTCACTGCCTATCTCATGGGTAGGGTCATTGTGCAGTGCAGGAAACCTCTGTAGAGCAGGGATTTCCAAAAGCGTCAATAAGAGCTAGTTATAAAAAAAATAAAAACCATCCCAAGCTACTAAAACAAACAATCAGTGTTACAATAGAGGCATCAGACAAAAATTCCATAAGTGGCCATTGCATGCGGGATTAGTAGCACTGAAAACCTTTGTGCAGCAGGCAACGTCAACAGCGACAATATAAAAAATAATTCTCAATTTTAATCTTGAATGCCTCTCTACTTGTCATAGCTGTATATACGCAATACCGCCTATGAAAGAACAGCAGTAACACTCCCCAATGCAGCATGAATTACCATTTAAATATCACCCTTAAATATATTTTTCCTGCAAACATAAGATCATCATTTTTGAACATACACACATTTTACTTTTAAATACACCATTTTCAATTTAGTAGCTGTGCCTAATTCAGCCAAACAAAATATACTCATTGACAAGCTTGGGCTGCACCTCCGGGAGCAGTAAAAGTACCAGTAGCCGCCCTCAAGACTCTACTTGGGGAACTCTGCTATGGATATTTCCCCAGGGCTGTGTCGTCATGGGCAGCGCAGGGATCCCCGTGCAGAATGCAGCCGCGCTGCTTGTGCATGGGAACAGCGCGCACCAGCGAGTAACTATCAACAGTGCAACTGTGAAACAGATGCAATGAACAAGAGCCGAGGGGTCTAAGGTTCCCGCCGTGCCCAAGAATTATACCTCTACAATAACATAAATAGGGGAACGGCATTCTTGTTTTAGGGCCATTGGCGTCCTTGCTGCTACGTTAATGGAGTGCACCCTTCACGGGCAGCTGCCAGTGCTTCGCTGGTTTTGCTTCTACACAGTGCTTGACAGGAGGCCTCCCCTGAGCCCCAGACCTCTGCAGGAAGTATCCCCGCGCGCGCGGCGTGAACCGGTGAACTCTCGCGCTCACTGATTACTGGAAGCGGAGGTTCATTTCCTGACCTATTTTCCAGCACTTCTGCTGCCGAGGGCCGCCCTGTGCCTCTCTGAGCTGTCATTATTTCTGTTCCGCGCAGGGTTTAGAGGCGGGACAGATGTCGACTCTCGGAGCTCTGTGTAATGACAGGAACACAGCACATTCTCGAACACCTGACCCCATAAAGACACACGCTCGAAAGCGCACACTTTGTGTGATATCACTTGGGAGGTCACATCATCACGTAAGGTTATCAGCTTACCCCATGTCAGTAGGGACACCGTTTAGTATGGGCTCTAGTTTAATCACCTAATGAATTCTGGGAGTTGTAGTCTTGGTTCATATCCATTAAACCTAGAGCCCGTCCTATAACCAAGATGCCCAGACACATGCTTGGGACAGGAGTAAATTAGGGCCAGCAAGATTCTCCCATCCTGATTGCCAACCCTCACACTGAACGTTTAAGCTTTACCACTAACAAAAGAAAGGGAGCATATTGTATTTCTACAGTGTCTGTGAAAAGCGCACATTTAATATCTGTTAGCAATTAAATGCTTTCCTTTTCAGTGATTTCTAAGCTCAATTACCACTTTAGGCATGAAAGTGATACATGTGATTTACATTAAGTGAAAATGAAATTGCATTTAACAGTATAATTTTCATTGCGCTTTCCTTCTTCTTGCTGGGACCTCAAAGCGCTGCTCTACTGGTCGAGGTGTTTACTTTATCTACCAGTGTATGAATTTTATGGCAGGACAGGAGGCTCAGATTATGCTTTCTCTATTTCTTTACTACCAACAGCAGCCAATAGGAACATAGTAAAGAAACAAAAAACTACAACTCCCATGAGCCCTTAGGCAACCATAGAGTCTATACACTATATAAACCACCATAGAGGACAACACTTCCTCTTTCTGTGCTGCTTCGCAGCCAGTTAAGTCCATTTCTATTACTTGCTTACAATTTGCATGTCTGACTTTTGGCATTGTGTTGTGTAGTGATTGATGCGTTTACTCACGCGCTGTTGTGCCGCTTTTCAGCTGCTACTTGGGTGTTCGTTTCGCCGTGTGCTTTATATCGGCTTTGGCGCTCGGTTTCTCGCCGTTGTCGCTTGTGTGTTGTGAGAGCGCGTGTCGCCTCTCTGGTACTGCGGGCGCATTGTGCCCGTGTGTCCTCTGTTGTGTGGAGCGGGACGGGGCTCAGGAGCTCGCGCGCTCTTGTCGCGCGTCGCTTCTCTTCCGGACTGCCAGGCACGCCTTCGCGCATGCGCGTTGGCTTTGTTTATGTTCCGTGTGTGTCACGGAGCCCGGACATGCTCAGAGGCAGCGTTGCATTTACCGCCTCAGCCCACTGCCTGCCGGAGAGCCCCACAAGACGCCTTTTTCCCTCAGGATAGGGTTCTGGGCTGGATAACATTTAGAGGCGTTGCCTAGGGTGGCTACTGTGCAAGCCTGTCCCTCCACTTTCGATTTTTGCATTAATTTGGTCGAGTTATTGGCTCTACCTGTTAGGCTTGCTTGGGGTTGTCACCCCCCCTGACTGGGTCGCTTGGTCCCCGCCTTGACCCCTGTTTTGCTTGTTGCTTTGTGGGCTTGTTGATACATATATATATATATTTATATATTTTTTCCTCAGTGGTGTTTATTCTTTTCTGTCCTCCTTACACCATGGCTGAATATGAGGATGCTGAAGAATATTTTTATGATGAGGAGCCCGAGGAGTCTTTCGAGTACGACTTGGTCGATGCCCTTGACCAAGGGGTCAGACATTCAGTCAATACTGCGCTGGTCCACGCAATAGGTCCTCTGAAGCGCAATTTGACGGATTACGCTCAGCAGCAGGGCTGGATCCCATCCTCTTCTGGCAAATACTCCTCTAAGTCACCTAAGAACCCTCATAAATCGGATTTTTTGAAATTGTCTCAATCCTTGTCTGCCCCTACTGTGTCTAAGAGGTCCCATGCTCCTCCCCCGGACATGGAGGACACTTCATCCTCTTCATCATCTGGTCCCTCTGGTCTTCCCCCTGCTAAGAGGTCACGCAAAGAACATTTTGTTGACGCCTCTTCCCATCCCCCGGTCCTGACCTTTGAGCCTACGGATATCATCCATCCGAATTCCAAAATTTGGTCCCCTGCGCCAGAGGTTGCTGATTACATACAAGCTCACATCCGGGATTCCTTTGATCAGGAGGTGCGCTCTAGGTTGCGTTCCGAGTGCCCTCGCCCGGAGTTGGAAGATAAATTAGCTGACACTCCAGAAGTCGATCCCACTATCTTGACATATCTCAAGAAGTTCACCAAAGACCCGAAAAAAGGGATTGATCGATCTTGGCGCCTGTGTCAGGATAAGCTTCTTGATCTTCTTGGCCCCCTAACCAAAATCTTGGATTTGGGTTATCAAGCACAAGGGTCGGCGTCTTGCATTGATCCGGATGAACTTATTGGTTGGGCCCAACGGGCTATCTGTTTCCTGGGAAACGCAAACTGTGCCCTGTCCACCGAACGGCGGCGGTCTATTCTATTGAAGATGGACCCCCGGTTGTCTGAATTGGCCACATCTGAGTCTGGCCCCTTGGCCCAAGGTCTCCTGTTTGGACAACCATTTTTGAAAGAATTAACGAAATTTGTTGCCACCTTTAGTGGCCTCGACAAGGCGCAGTCTTCCTTGCGCAGGGCATTCCACCCGGTTTTTGCCAGGGCCGGACGTTCTGGGGGACGTTCGTTCGGCCGAGGTTCTGGCCAACAGCGTGGCCAGCAGTCCCACCAAGGAGGAGGCGGACAGCGTCATCAGCAGCAGTCATCCTACTCCGGATCCAAGACGACCTTCTACCCCTCCCGTAAAGGTCGTGGTCAGGGCAACAAGGGAGGTTACGGTGGAAACCAGGGAGGTCGCCAAGATTTCTCCTCAGCAGGTAAGCCTGATTCCATACGAGAGTGTTGTTCTGGGGGGCAGGGTGCAATTTTTTCTACAGAATTGGCGCACGATCTCCAACGATGCATGGATCTTGCAGACAGTTCAAGGGTACCAGATCGAATTTTACCACCCACCCCTTCAGGGTCCCGTCCCTTTACCCCTTGTTTTTTCCCAACGAGATCGGGAAGTGATCTCCGAGGAAATCGATTCTCTTCTTCTCAAAGGGGCCATTGTGCGCACGACCCTACATCCACAGGGGTTCGTCAGCAATGTGTTTCTGGTGGAGAAGAAGGGGGGAGGGTCTCGCCTTGTGCTCAATCTCAAGTAGTTCAACAACGGGGTGGTCTATCGCCACTTCAAGATGGAGGGCATCCATCTTCTCAGGGATCTTCTTCGCAAGGGCGACTGGATGGTTCGCCTGGATTTGAAGGACGCTTACTTGTCCGTTCCCATCTTTCCGCCTCATCGCTGCTTTTTGCAGTTCCAATGGTCCTGGGAGTGGTTCGAGTACACGGTTCTCCCGTTCGGCCTCTCGTCCGCCCCATGGTGCTTCACGAAGCTCCTGAGACCAGTCATGGAATCGCTGCGTGCACGGGGAGTGCGACTAATCGTCTATCTGGACGACATTCTTTTGATGGCTCAGTGCCCACTACAACTTCATTCCCATTTATCATGGACCATCGATCTGCTTCAGTCTCTCAGATTTCTGGTGAATCCTCAGAAATCTCAGTTACATCCCACTCAGTCGATAGAGTTTCTGGGTTTCCTTGTGGACTCGGTCTCTTGCCAGCTTCTCTTGCCTGCCCAGAAGGTCAGATCTATCAAGAGGGAATTGAAGTCACTGTTGTCTGCACCGAACGTATCGTTACGGTCGATCGCTCGGATTGTCGGACTTTTGGCCTCTTCCATTCAGGCGATCTTTCCGGGTCCCTTACATTATCGGGCCCTGCAGCGTCTCAAGATCCGACACTTGCAGAAGGGTCTTCGTTACTCCGACCTTGTTCCCCTGTCACAAGACACGAAATCGGAGATGATGTGGTGGCTCCATCATATGGAAGCCTGGAACTGGAAAGCCCTGTTCGGTTCCACTCCGGACTTGGTGTTGGAGTCGGATGCGAGCCTATGGGGCTGGGGAGCCCGTTGCGGGGACTTGACGACGGGCGGCCGTTGGTCTCCGGACGAATTAGCCCTTCACATCAATTGCCTGGAACTTCTGGCGGGATCGTTTGCGATCCGCAGCCTTGCTCCTCAGGCCACCAGCTGTTGCATCTTGCTCCGCATGGACAGCATCTCAGCGGTGAGGTATGTGAACAAACTGGGGGGGACACGATCGAGAATGTTGGCAGAGATTGCGAAGGATTTCTGGCATTTCTGCCTTCAGAGGAAGATCACTCTTATTGCAGAGTATCTCCCAGGTCGCCAGAATCAAGTTGCCGACTGGAACTCTCGCCATCTGCTGGACTTCAGCGACTGGCGTCTTCACCCACGGGTCTTTCGAAATCTGTCTCGCCTTTGGGGTCGACCTTGGATCGATCTCTTCGCCACTCGCCTCAACGCTCAACTGCCCAAGTTTTACAGCTGGCGTCCGGATCCGGAGGCTCTTGCCACGGATGCCTTTCTCCAGACTTGGCCTCCTCAGCTTTGCTATGCTTTTCCCCCTTTCGCGATGATTACGCGAGTCTTGGCCAGAACGACGCAGTTTCTGTCGGAGATCATTCTGATCACTCCTCTTTGGAGGGCTCAAGCGTGGTTTCCGGACCTTCTGGAAATGAGTTGCTCGACTCCATTCCTGCTTCCAACGAAGTGGAACTTGCTATTGGATCCTAAGCTCCATCCACATCCTCTAATTCTGTCGGGACAGCTCCGTCTGGTGGCGTGGCGTCTTTCGGGGAACGCTGGAAAGTCCCTGGCTTATCGGGAGACGCTGAGCGATTTCTCAATGAAGCTTGGGCCCCCAACACGCGCAAGCGTTATGCGTCAGCTTGGCGTCGGTGGTGTGATTGGTGTTCTGAACGGAATCTGGATCCCGCTTCAGCAGATGTCTCTTTAGTTGTTAATTTTCTTGCTTCCATCGCTTCTTCTGGTTCTGCTTACAGGACTGTCAATTCTTTTCGCTCCGCTCTTTCTGCGGGCCATGACCTTGTCGACGGGAAGCCTATTGGAGAACATCCTTTAATTTCTACTTTGCTTCGTGGAGTTCGGATGGCTAAGCCGCCATGTCCGAAATATGTAGCTCTTTGGGATGTCTCCGTTGTGTTACGTTTTCTGGAAGCATGGCCTCCCAACGCTTCTCTGTCTCGTAAGCAATTATCTGCGAAATTGACAATGCTTCTATGCTTGATATCTTGTAAACGTGTCTCGGATGTCCGCGCATTGGACCTCGCGGGCCGTTCTTTTTCCCCGGAAGGCGTTACTTTTACGGTTTCCAGACGTACGAAGACTAATCTGTTCACTGTCACTTACCCGGCTTTTCCTCACAACCCACAGTTGTGTGTAGTTCGTTGCATAAAAGATTATGAGGTGAGTACTGCTCCTTTTCGTCAGGATTTATCTGGACAGTTGTTAATGGCTTTGCAGAAGCCTTTTAAACCTGTGGCGCCAGCTACTCTGGCTCGTTGGGTACGCTGGCTTATGTCGGAGGCTGGAATTGATGTCTCCATTTTTGGAGCTCATTCTGCGAGGGGTGCCATGGCCTCTAAGGCTTTTCATGTTGGTGTGAGTTTGCAGGACATTGTGAAGACGGCTGATTGGTCTTCTGATACTGTGTTTAAGACATATTATTTCAAACCTATTGTGGATATTGCCTCTGTTGTGGTGGATAAGCTTTGAACAAGCATAATCTGAGCCTCCTGTCCTGCCATAGAATTAAAAATTTGCAAACATTTGTGACAAGAATTTTCAATTCTATTAAGGACACGGAGGCGAGGATTATCCCACCCATTTGTATTCTACTGCATTGTTACTGTTGCATTTGCTTTACTGTACTCTGCAATGTTTCTTGCATCCATTTTTTCCCCGCCCTATGTGATGCTACCTCTACAGGGTTTTTGGGGTTGGATATTACGGCTCTGTTTTTCTTTCAGGTTCGGACCAGGAGTGATCCCTCGTCATGGTCTCTCCTGCATTGTTTCCGATCCCTTGGATGCTGGATCTGCTGTGTTTCCTGCGACTTCTTCGCTTTTGGATGGTTACCTGTTTCCGGTTGATCTTTGATGGTTGCCTTCGGACTTTCCTCCAGGATGGTCGGCGGTACTCTCTTCAATGACTTTTGACTGTTTATGATTTCCTGGACAAAGAAAGAGGAAGTGTTGTCCTCTATGGTGGTTTATATAGTGTATAGACTCTATGGTTGCCTAAGGGCTCATGGGGTTGTAGTTTTTTGTTTCTTTACTATGTTCCTATTGGCTGCTGTTGGTAATAAAGAAATAGAGAAAGCATAATCCTCGCCTCCGTGTCCTTAATAGAATTGAAAATTCTTGTCACAAATGTTTGCAAATTTTTAATTGTTGCAGTGCCATCTATTAGGTGTCGCGCGTGAGTGCCAGAGTATCTGCCCCTTATCTGTTAAGGAGACATGTAGCAACGTCTTGTTCATGGAGTGGGGCTCAAAGGGAATGTGAGGGATAGGCTTACAGGTGGCGTAACCCAGCCTGTATGATGTGTAGCGAGTGAGCTGTGTCCAGCTTTCAAGAGCTGCTCTTTCTGCATTGTTAATCAAAATTCATGGTGTTTTTTGATGATGCATATTATTCACGAGATGGTGTTCCAATGCATGCACGTCGGCAGGGAAAGGGGTTTGCGAGAAGTCCACCCGGATAAAATAGCATAGCATAGCATACTTTTAAATCAACAGTAAAACGCGTTGGCACCAACCCGAGTGCAGAAGTAGCCCAAACTCTTGGAGTCACCGTTAAACCACCAGAGATATTTTAAGTATATAACACTGTGTATTACTAGTATAGCAGTCTTAGAATTCACTTATTTGTAGCCATACAAACGTTGTGTTTCAGCTGTGGACAACTGTGAGAAGAAGGTGTTCGTTTGAGAGTAAAGGGAGGGTGGCTACAGTGGTCACATTTAAAGATACTGCAGGATGACGTTCTTAACCTACCCCCGGCCCCTTCACCTGTTACTAATAAACATATTTGATGTGGAACCCCAGCGGTAAGGCAGATTCTTCAGAGTGTTATTAAAACAAGCATTAGCAAAGCCAATTGATCTACCTCGGTAAGTCTGTTCTTTTTCTTTATTTTCTTTTTGCAATTGTAGAAAAGTGCCATTTTTGTATGGTCACCCCACCACACCTTTTTCTCCAATTCTGATGTTTTGACTCTGAAAGTGCATTGGGTCCTGTTAACCAGGCCCCGGTGCCAGTACTCTCTCTCTAAAGTATGATAATGTGAATTGGTAACCCCAATTGGCAAGGACTTTAACCCCCTTATAAGTCCCTAGTAAGTGGTAACAGTGGTATCCAGGACATGGGAGCTAGAGAAGTCACCCGGGTCTGCAGCACTAATTGTGCCACCCTGAGTCACCCAAGTAAAGAGATGACAGCAGGCCTGCTATTGCAGACTGCTCAAACTCGACTTTGCCCTCACCATGAGAGACAAGATCACAGTACTATTTTTCACATATGTCAGTCACCCCTAAGGTAGGTCTCCTAAGCCCAGAAGGCAGAGTACATTATACTAAAGGTGTGGACATATAAGTGCAAGCTTTTTTGTCCCTATAGTAGCCTCCTTCCATTAGGGGCTACTATATGTGTTCAGGGGGCCATAGAATAACAAGGGCTGGCACCAAGGCACCCCCTCCCGGTTGCCAGCTCCATTATGGTCCCACTAAAAACGGTCATGTTTGGTATCAAACAACTTGTCTCATCAAAAATGACTTTTCCCCAAAGGCAGATTTAATGCGACATGCACCTAGGTTGATACCTTAGAGGTTGGCCGCCTGGCTACCCCTGCCTTTTTTGTGCCCTGGCCAACAACCTGCAGTTACTGCCCCCAAGACAGAAATCTGACCCCCTGCCAGGAGGTGTGAACACAACTAGATGTCAGAAACAAAGGCCTGCCTGGGAGGGAGGCGTGACCTACCTCCCTGACAGGATGGCTAGTGAAGTTGCACATCAAGCGAGTGAGCTTCAAACCTCCCAGCACATCTGATATGCAACAAGGCTTCCTCCCAGAGAAGAAAAAAGCCAACCTCTGTCCCCAGTTACATTTGCAACCCGGGCAGGTGGGAAAATTAGATAGTCAGGAGGCGTAAACCCCAAGAAGGCTAGCTGCTCCCTTAGAGTGGCCTACCTGGTCTGTACAGACAAAGAAGGGTTCTGCAGTTTAAAAGAAAGGCAGTATAGAGGCTTTTGGGTGGAAAAGGTGCCACACTCCACAGGAAGTGGCCACTTCAGGGGAATATAAGCCACTGGGGCTAGTAGCCCATTGGCCACTAGCTCCGACCCCTAACACCCCTAAATCTAGGATATAAGGGGCTCCCCTGTCACCAGAACCTCAGATCTGATCGACTTTCCACAAAAGGACAAAGCAGAGACCCAAGTCTGTGACTTTAGGACCTGCACAAAGAAAAGGCACCAATGACTGCACATGTGGCAGACACACCCTGTAACTGCATGACTATGACTTGCCCTGGACCAGAGACCGCTTTCAAAGGAAAGAGGAACGGCTCTGCAAGCCAAAGGCAACTCTAGAACTCCCTTGGCCTAGAGGCACTAGTCCCCTGCAGCCTGCAGGCAAAACTGCACCACCTCAAACGAATCACTAGCCATCAAGCCCACCAAGGGAATTGCCCAAAAGTAAATGGTCTAGGGCATTGTCAGAAACGCAGTCCTGACCTCCAGCAAGATTTAGGCAGCTACCATTTCCCCCCAGACTCCAAGATGTTGAAGAGACCGAAGGTTGAGTTTGCTGCTGCCAAGGCTTGTGGGTGGCCAATCTGGCTACCACTCCCTTTGTTCGATGCTGTGCCTCAAGGGCACCCCACAGCATCTTCAACCCAACACCTGTTGTTGAGATTTTGAAACCATTTCCTTACCAGCCTCATCTAAGCTGGAAATCCCACCCATGTTCTTCAGCACCAGGGACAGCCAGGACTACGCTTTGTCCTAGCATTATGAGCCAGGTAAAAATCAACTAACTTTCGGAGCCTGGTCCTGGGCACACCTCACCTTTTCCCCCAGTGGTTTCCACTGGACTCGACTTGCAAGTGACTGATTGTCAGGAATGTATTTCCCCATTGACCACAACATTATTGTTTTGCAAGATTGAAATATACTGATTTACTTTTCTTTTAAAAATCCATAACTCCGGTTATACTCACCCGATTGTCTTTGTTTTGGCATCTTAAATTATATAAAAATCTTCTTTATTTTTTATAAATTGATGTCGGCTTTCTTTTGAGTTGTGCCAATTACTTATCCTCCATGTTGGTACTCTGAAATGCTTAACATATGTTCCTCTAGTAAACCTGACTTCTCTGTGCCACACTACCAGGACTGAGTTAGAGATTTATTAGTGTAATTGTAATTGTAGCATTTCCAAAGCGCGTAAAACAAAAACGCATCTAAGTGCTAATCAGAGAAGACTATGTGAAAGGCAAGGACCTAGCGCAGAAGGACCTAAACTTTCCAGTGCAAGACAGGGAGGGCTAGTTCGAGAATAATCACGTTTTCACCTGTCTGTGAAACATCATGTATGAATTTAGGCTCCTGATGTGTTCTTGGAGGGAGTTCCACAACCTGGCAACCACCACAGTGAGAGCCTATTCCCCCCACCTAACTCTCCTGCACCTATGAACAACCACCTTACATTGACAAGCTGATCTCAGAGACCTCCCAAATCCAAAGGACCTATTTGGGGCATTGTGAGATTATTACATAGTGAAGCCTAACCAGCCTCACTTCATAATAATCTAATCTCCTACAAAAATCACATGCAGTAGGCATTAAAAGTTTAAAAGTGATAATGATGCAACCTAGGGGGACGTGGCCAACAAGATGGCTGAGCAGGATGTGCTTTGCTGAGCTCTGTCCTACCGCAGTGAAAATCTGGAACCATCCTGCGGTGCTGAACGAGCACCGGCCTCACCCTGTAATCCTGTTCGACCGGTGCGTCCCCTGAGCGGGTCTCACGTCGGAGGAGTTGCGGATTAGTAAGCGGGGCGCCGAAGACCGGAGAGTCCTTGGGTCCGGGATAGCAGCTTGACAAGCACAGAGATTGCTGAGGGATGCAGCAAAGGCTCAGGAAGGTCTCCCCGGCCCGTCTCCGGCTCACAGTGCAGATCTTAAGCGAAGGCAGCCTTGACCATGCTCAGCCTGCAACAATGATCCCAGGTGGCACACGAGGTTAGTGGTACGGGGAGCGTTGCGCATGGCCATATGCACAGGCTGCATGCATAAACGCAGATGCCCCGCGGTAGTCCGGTCATTCCTTAAGAAGATGCGAAGTTGGGAAACAGGGAAGGCCCCAACCTAATCGGCCCAGAAGAGAAGCATTAAGGGCAGCCAAGGCACATGGGAATGTGGGGTCGTACATGGGCGCAAGACCATAATAGCTCAGTCAGAGACGCTGAGGGACATCCCAGGAGACAACTAGGAGAACGGTGGAGCCCGCTAACAAGGGGCCACTGGGAGGTGATCACCGATGGCCCGGAGCCGATATTGCTCATCTATAGCTGCAGAGATGCAGCCTCGGGAGGCCTGACGAACTGAGGCCCATGCATATGGCTGGGGGATCAAGCTGGGGGGGCCACACATGACGGAGCCCTTACCCCTGTGGTGAAGGGATTACCACAGGGCATTTGCATGCGTACCCCGGCCCGAACAGACAACTGAGGCCAATATCGGCGGAGGGCGTGTGGCTGACCATTGGGGCTCGGTTGCTGCATACCGGGGTGGAGTGATCAGGCTGCACCTCTACCACACTTATGCCAGGATCTGGACGCAGTGAGAAGCCTATTAATAATCGGAGGGGAACGGCGAGGCCTGCCGTGCCCTGCAGACTCTTGTGGTGATCTGGAGGTACCTGATACCCGGGCTGAAAACTGTGTGCCCCACCCTCATAGGGGCTCACTGAGACCCTGAATGGCAGGTGTGCTAAAAACTACAAGGGGAAGAAGCCGAGGGTGCTGGGCCCAGGGCAAACTCGTGCTGGTGAACGCAGAGGAAGAGAGACGAAGTTGTATAGTATGGTGAAGGATAAGGGTCCTTGGGCGCAAGCCAAAAATATCCTGAACTACACGCAGTCCTTTCCTCACGGTCCTAACCAACGGGACATGCAAGGTGATGTAGAAGCTGAGACGGTGCCGGGGGAGGAAACGCCAGGTCCCTATTTGAATGACATCCTAATGGCCGTACAGATGACAAGAGACAAGATGGTGACCACGATAAACGCCATGGCGATCAATGTTAACCTACTCCAAGGTGTTTTGCGCAATGTCTCAGAAAGGGTCACCTCAACGGAACAGAATGTGGATGTCCTCAGACAGGGGTCAAGGCCCTGTGGGACATCGTTATGGACCTCCAGAGAAAGGCGATCAAGTTGGCTGAACGCGCTGAGGACCAGGAGGGATGCTCACGGAGGAACAACTTGAGATTCATGGGATTCCCAGAGCGAGCGGAGTGACCATCTGCAGACCTGTTTCTGGAAGAATGGATAAAAAGGTCCTGGATCCTGGCAAACCGTCAAACTTTTTTAATACTGAGCGGGCCCACAGGGCGTTGGTCCCTCTGCGGAGGCCGGGGCGCCGCCACGGGCCTTCATAGCCCGATTCTCTCATTTCCGGGATCGAGACATGCATCTGCAGTCCACCCGTACCATGCCAAACATAGAATACGAGGGGCATCATATCGCAATCTTCCCGGACTATACACAAAGTGTGCAGGACCAACGACGCACTTTCTTGGAGGTGAATAGATGCATGAGAGAGGCAGAGTTGAAGTAAAGCCTTCTCTATCCAGACAAGCTTCCGGTGTAACATAAAGGCAGGGCTCTGTTTTTTGGATCGTCGAAGGAGGCTTCGGATTGGATGGATGCTATGAGAGACCGGGAGACTCAGAGGAGGACACAGACACTGGCAGCATCGCAAGCAGAATCTATAGATCAGACGGGACGGCGACGCAAAGTGTCCGGAGGAATGCGCATGAGGGACACAAGTTACTCTGGGGGAGTTCTGGTGTGCGAAGATGGGATCTTGCAGATGGTGGAAGGATCGCCGGACTCTGATCTGGTCTCCTCGGAAGTCATCCCTGACACTAATGTTGGCTGAATCCCTGGAGGGGATGGGAATGCTGGTTCGGGGCTATGGAAACACAGATAAATTACTCTACATCATTGTCCTGCTAATATCTGTTACAGTATTCTCTATTGCACCTTTATGATCTTGGGTGAGGACCAATCTGTGGGTGTATGCTGCGAGGGGATGGGACACGCCCTTCATCAGCAGTTGGGTCCCATCCCTGGAGCTGGAGGCTTAGTCCTCTCACCCGGCAGGGGAACCAGTCTCTTGCATAGCAAGGATGTAAATGGTCTTACTCGGAGCGTGGCCCAGCAGGCCATGCTCTTTATGTTGGACTGGAGGGGATTGATGCAGAGTCTTACTGATTTATTGGAAAAGCCTGAGGGGGGTTGTATAGGGTGGAGGATGGCGCTGTTCGCTCTCTCTGTTGGCAGGAGAGATAGTCTTATCATATTGCCAGTAGGGGTGACTGGGGAATTCAACCTGTTTCCATTGTTATTCATGGATATTGGGGAAGTTCAAGGGATACATGTCTGGGTTGTGGTTCATTACAGACGGCTCAGTGTGATACTGCACTGGCGGGATCTGAACGAAAGTGGGGCGCCAGTTATGTGGGCTTATGGCTCCCTCCCTGATGAAACTCCTTAAGTGGAATATACGGAGGATGGCTGCATTGCAGAAATGTAGAAGGGTATACTCATATTTACGGAGATATAAAATAGCAATAGCAGGTTTGCAGGAGACACATGTTTGGGGGGATACGCTTCTGTACATCAGGTGCAGGTGGCAAGCGCAGCTGTACGCCACTTCATACTCTGGATTTGAGTGGTGGCATTGATCTGGGTGGCCCCTGGGACCCCATTTCAGCACCTGCACCACGTATTGGACCCTGAGGGATGCTACGTAGTACTGCATGGTAGGCTGGATGGTCAGGAGATGTGCCTGATAAATGTGTATGCCCCTCACTCGGATGCCCACGCTTTATTTTTATGAGGTGCTGATGGCGGCGGCTCCCTACATGGGTAGAGACATTGTCCTTTTGTGGGATGTTAATTGTGTCCTGGACAGGGCGCTAGAACGTGAACCCCCCGCGTGAACATCTATCCCGGCATGACTGGGGTGCTGATGGACGTGATGAGGGAATTGGGCCTCCTAGATGCATGGAGTGTTGGGCACCCAGATTCGCAGGTGTTCTCCTGTCATACTCCAGCAACCGATACATTCAGCAGGTTGGATCAGTTCCTGGTGTCTCAGACTCTGATATCCAGGGTGGAGGAGATAGTGTATCTCCCGAGGTATATCTTGGATCACTCTCTGTTGCTTTTAACCCTGAGTATGAGCAGACCCAGAACGGCAATTCCCACATGGAGACTTCAAGGAGAGGCACTCACCGACCCGCCCTTCGCCGGGAAGCTAGAGGAGGAAATCTTAAATTACTTTAGGAATAATTGGGGTTCGGCATCGTCAAGGGGTGTGGAGTGGGAGGCAGTGAAAGTGGTAGTAAGTGGGTTCTGCCTCAGAATGATTTATGGGGTAGGAAGCAGCTCAAATGGGAAATTCAGCTCACTGGGAAGAGGTTGGCTGAGCTGGAGAAAGTGTTGCCTATGGCACCTAGCCGCCTGAACGAGTGGAGGGAGGCACGGTAGGAACTGCTGGCGGCGCTATGTCGCCTAGAGAAAAAAAAAAAAAGAAATAGTTAATGCACATGCCTGCAAAAAAAGAAGTAAAACAATTGACTCTGCTGAACATAAACACAACAAACACTTTAAGTGAAAGCAGAAATTAAAACAAAGATCAGTCCATCAGCTCTGGCACTGAAGTGGGCTACGTTTTGGGCAGGTGTGCACATGTACACAATAAAAATACTGTCATTCACAGTGAAAGAGAGCCCATGACGTAGGTGGGCTTACCAATTGTCCCATGCAGTATTCTGTGTTTACCAGAATAAAATGTGAATCACAGTTGAAAAGACCAGTGGATGAACAAGGCTGAACAAAAGCCTCTTCTTTCAAAGTACATATGTACATGTTTTTCATTTATTAATTTTCTGGAAAACACAATGCTGGAGAGACGAGACAGCTAAAGCTGTCTCTGGCCCATACCTAATAATATCATCACTATCTCATATAGCATGTCACATGTTTTTAAGGTATCTATAACACAAACCTAATGAATATGAAACAATGATAACCAAATTGGATGCATAGCTTTTTAAAGCTGCATTTCTTCACGGCAAACCACCTATACCCAAAGGCATGTAGGTGGCGGTAGTCCTAAGGGGCTTAGATGTTCACCCTGAAGTCTGCATGTACATGAGTGAAAATGAAGTGACTCTAGGGTTAATTATCATCAGGATGCTGTATCGACCTAGTGCAGTATTATCACATCATTCTGAGTTCTCCTGTTCAGACTTTGATATAACATCCAGATTTGGAATTTTGTGCACACATTAACACGTTTCGACTCTTTCCCAGCAGTTCTACATGCTCCATTTTGCCAGGGTTTTCTGACAGAATATGATATGAGGGAAATGACTAGATATTGCTTGTTTTTCCCTGCACAATGTGTAATCCTGATTTGGGCACAAACCTTAATTTGTATGATATAAGATTATATAAGGGATAAAGTACCCCCTGCCAAACATTATAAGAATATTTCAAGTCACAGAGGAATTCCATAACCATACAGAGAAGCTATTAAAATAGAGAAGAAAAAAGAAAAGGTACATTCAGTTTTCATTGCTTTAAACAGCTGCTTCAATTATGCCCCATGACCTCACCTGCCTTTCACCTGCCTTTCACCTCAGCTGCTACATCTAGCAGCAGCCATCGTGACACAGAACACGTCTATAATAACTCAGAACAGTCAAGATCTGATGTATTTTCTTTATTATGATCAGTGACTGGGTGTGTCACTGGTCGCCAATTATAATGAAATTAGAGACTGACGTTTATATGGGGATTACAGCATCCCATGTTATAATAGGTTTTGGAATAATGCTTCAAATGTCCTATCAGCAGCCAGACTCATCTAGTAGTCCTTGGGTGTGAATATTGTGGCTCCTGAGCTCATTTTATTAAGATGTGGGCTCTTGTGTTATTTATTTGCATAAGTGAGGCCTTCCCCATGCTCCTTGTTATTCAGTTGCCATCTAATTATAAAAGAGGACTTTGCACCACACCTAAAATATACAGGTGATAGATACACACTCTGAGAGACTTGCTGTTTGTACCCATCTTTGGTAAGATCTGCATGTGGGATTCAGAGAGTGAATACTGTTTATTTTGTTCCAGGAAAGGGAGGTTGACACCAACTGTAGGAAGCTGGCTCTATAAATACTATACCAAAGTAAGGTATAGTGTGAACAGAGTTCAGGGAGTCCATAGTAGAGGTTAAATTAGGTAAGGACTAACAGCTCTCTTTGTGGTAGTGCGGGCGATCAGTTAGGCTTATCCAGAGGTTGTGTTAAGCATTTATTGTATTCACTTAATCAAGGACTGATTACACACACTCAGAGACAGAATCCAGACCAATTAGTTAAGTATAAAAAAGGTATACTTATGTTTTATTTTAGAACTAGTCTGGATTCTTCCGTGATTTCACAGAGATGATTCTTTAATGGCTTCTTAACATTCGAAAGCGTTTCTTTGAGGATATTCGTAGTGAATTGATTGATACCTTATATTCTTTTAAAGTGTTGATACATTATGATCCTGGGACAACAGTGATCAATTAAAAGATTTGTGCGTTGTGGAATTTGCCCTGAGGAGGCCCCTTGTGGGGTGAAACGCACTGGCTGTTTTAAACCATCATTATACACTACCTGTGGCCCATAGAAGCTATTAAAGGATAATGTCTTTAAAATCACTGAAGGATCCGGACTGATTTATGTGCTGTGCATTTATGCTTTATAATTCCTATGTTGCCTCTCTGTGCATTTTGTATTGTTTTATAATTGTTGGGTCCACCGGCAGTGGACTGAGGAAGTGGGCAACACAAATTTGAGTACATTTATGATGAGTGTATAGTTAGGTGGTGCGGCTCTTAAGTATCCCTTACTGCCGTTCTCTTCTTAATGGGGCTCAGAAGCGTTTCGGTTAAGGATTGCTGACAAGCAGGCCTCTCGGATGTGAGAACAAAGCTCCTAGGGTTAAGGTCAGTACTACAGGGGCCATGACTAGGACAGGAGCTGCACCACCAGCGGCACTGCGGTGGCCATACTGCAGTGTCCGGGTGCAAAATGGGCGTCCGGGACCCTGTGCTTTTCAATGAAGACTTTTGGTTCATCAAAGTTGCTGGAGACTTCTTGAAGGTGACCACCGGTGGGAGAAATAAGTTGGTGTATTTGTGGGATGCCTGGACGCTGTCGGTTGGGCCACCAAAGGCCATGGGACGTCGGGTGCAGGGGTGTCTTCTGGCATTGGGGTTTCTTACCAGTTCTAGTTGCGCTCAGGCGGACACTTCAGGTTGTGGCCATAGGCGTCGTCTGGAAGACTCCTTTTGGTGTTGGGCCACTTGCACTTGGGTCCTGGGCATTGGGTGCAGAGTGGTCCAGAATCGTGGAGTTGCCGGAATCCACATTCAGGTTGTAGACTGGACTGGCGGGTAGGGCTGGGGACAAAACAGTTAGTGTCCTCTTCTTCTTCCTGGGTCAGCAAAGCTCTTTGTCCTTCTTCTTTCTTTCTCAAATCTGAGGAGACAAGCTTCAGGGCTGCCCCTAAATTCTAGATTTAGGGGCATTACAAGGGTGAGCAAGTCGGACAAATGGATTCCTTCCTTTGGGTGGGTGCACCCCCTATTATGCCACCCTCCAGTGGGAGGGGGCATGTGCCTCGCCTCAATTCTCTGAGTTCCCTCGTCTTTAAGATGGAGGGGACTGAGATGTGGGCTTCACCTTGCCTTTCCCACATGAGGGGTGGGTTTGGCAAAGGTGGGCACACCTCTCTTTCTAGCTTGCTTTTCCCACCAATTCTTCGACCCAAATTGGGGGCCAGAACCGGTGGGAGCCAGTTGCTGGGGCAGCAAAAGGCAGCAACAGCTTCCAAAGGTGTCAGGCATTTAAACTTCCCCTTTCGTGGATCCAGCCCATCTTGGGAGAGAAGGCATTTCACCTCTGGCCAGGAAGGGCTTTGTTTCTGGAGCCAGAAAACAGAGGCTCTCTACCCAGGGGGGCAGAAACCTGTCTGGTGGTGGCAAATGGGGGCAGCCATTCAGGAATCACACCAAGGCTGGTCGATTTTCAGGGGGCATCTCTTAGAAGCCCTCGGAGTGAATTTTACAATAAATACTATACTGGCATCAGTGTGGGTTTAATCTGCTTAGATGTTTGCTACCAAACGCCCCAGTTTTTAGTAAAGCCATTATGAGCTGTGGAGTTTATAATGACCTTCTCCTACACCAAAGACTTTTTATGGCTTTACTACACTTACAATGTCTGAAACTGGACACTGAAGGGGTACAGGGCTCATGACACTGTTCCTTCGCCTGAGGGCTAGTGCACCCTGCTAGAGGTGTAACTTACCTCAGGAAGTGGATTGCAGTCATTGGACATACAGATGTGTGCCATGTTGACTCTTCACTTTTCTGTGCACCAAAACACACAGCCTGCAATGGCAGTCTGTAGGTGTTAAGGTACAAGACCTCTAAGGCTGGCACAATAGGTGCTGTAGCCATTAGAGGCCTTCCCTGGTCATAGTGCCTTGGGTACCCATGGTAACTTTTACAAGGGGCTTACATGTGGCCAGAGATGTGCCAAAAGTGGGTACAACGGTACAGTTTTGGGAAAGAACACAGGCCGCGGGAACCTGATTGGCAGGGACCCAGGGCACATTAAGTCAGGTTGCATCGGATGTCAGCCATAAAATGGGGAGTACCATGAAAAAAAGGGGAACTTTCCTACACCAACCCTCTTTTCTCTTAGGATGTGCACCTTTATAGTTCCTGGTCTTTCTGAAGATACCTTTCTGAAGTTACCCGAGAATGTGCCTATTGTGCCTCCATTACTCTGGATTCCTTGGCATGCAGAGGTTACTCAGCTCTGTTTGTGGTGAGTACTATTATTTAAGACTCACGTTTGTACATAAGACTCTCCAAAGGTAGCCAGGGAGTGAAGTCAAGCTTTACTCCAGGAAGCGGTATGATTAAAAATCACAGTAAATAGACACAATAATGTTCACTGTACAGTTAGACCTGTAATTTATAAAAAGAATGTGTGTATAGCTACTTTAGGAATAGATAGGGTAGTTAAACCTGTGAGCTGCAAAGAAAACCAAAGTGTCCTAACACTTATTTGGTTTTTAGTCTCAACAGTATTAATAGTGCTTACATGGTAAAGTGCTATAAAACTGTAACCAAGGAATCTAAGGAAAATAATATTGAATTGGAAGGGCACATAAAGAATTGTCAGTTTTTCGATCTCTTTGGTGTTACCAGATTTACTATCAGTTCTACTTTCCATAATTAGTCAATGATGAATAGGTGCCAAACAATAGGAAATAATGTAGCACACCCTACTTTTTCTGGGTCTTGGATGAAACTGCAGAGCACACGTTGAAAACCCAACCACCAGAAAGGATTTTAATATGGGATTCAAAAGCACCACAAAAGAATACTACTGGTTGATAATAAAAGCACAGGATAATGACACTATTCAGAGTGTCCGTGGTACATGGGCAATCTAGGTTCAGTGTAATAAGGTAATCAGACACAGTTAAGGGGACTAAGTAGAGATTCTAGTTCAGTACCAAAGAGCACTGGAAAACACAGGAGGACCTTAGAGTCGCAATCAAGGATGTTCATAAACTTGAGACACCTGTATTTATAAAATGGTTTGTCGGTGTCAAGATCTATGGACATTCAGTCAGGCATGTGGCTTAGTCCTCACCTTGAGGAAAGGGGCAAAACTCAGATGCATGCTCAAGAGGCACCATCACAGAATCTTTATGGTTTACAAATCCAACTAGTCAGGATGGGACATGCCTTCTCTTCCCAGAAAGGATGCTGACTTCAACAAGCAGGTCGTAACCCAGAACAAACGCTTTGGTCAGAGACATAAGAATGAGTGGAAAGTAGTCAAGAGAAGTTTCATCTTTGGGTATCGACCATCCTCTATGTTACATTCAACCTTCATTCAAAGCAAGGTTACCAGAGGACTCCACGTCACTGAGAATGCTTCGTTAGTGGACTGGATTTTGTAGTCTTGTTGAGGTCAGTTAATCCATTTGAGCTAACCCATTTGAAAACAATGATTTGTAAAAGTAAAGCCCTGGCTTTAGAACGGCCTCCTTGGTGATATAAAGCCATCTGATAACATTAAGAGATAGAGAGGCTTGTGATTATCTAAAGATAGCCCTAACCACACATGTACATCAGGGGATAACAATCATTCTTCTTGCCACGCTTGTTCTGATGTTCATATTCATAGCTATAAACATTAAAATTAGTTAAAAAATATAGGCGGGGATCTTTTGCTATAGATTGCTGGACTTAATTTAAGCAGATACTAGTATGGATGACGCCTGGAAGTAATATTCCAAACCATAGAATTGTTGCTCTCATCCAGAGCCTGAAGTAAGGGGTCTGGGAAGGCAGGGACAGCTAAAGACTGTACCTTAGTCATAAAACGTACATTGAAAGTTACAGTATTAATCTAAGTTCATCTTATAGTGCCCACCGAAACGCGTTAATGCACTTACATGGAAAGCCTACTGTAAACTATGTGGACAACTGTTATTACGTTTTTAAAGAAAGACTAATAATTTTCTCGAAATATAACAATTGATCTGTGCAAGATTTAGTAGTTCTTTCCGTGATTAGGAACCATTTTCCTGCTTGGTCTCCCAATTGTAATTGCTGCTGTTATAAAATATTATCAGTCTTTCTATGTGTTTTTAATTGAATTAACCATATTGCTTTCTATTTGGCTTTTAAGTTGTTTTTTATGATGAACTTAGATTAATACTGTAACTTTCAATGTACGTTTGTTAAAAGTAAACATTGTATATTGCAACGTATATATATGTACTAAATACATTTTTATTGTTCATTTAGATCCGAATTTATTACTTGATTTCTTTGTTCCTGTTGTGAGTGTGGATTTATGTATGTGTACTTACCCAAAGGTTTTTTTTTATGACTAAGGTCTATTCTCGTACTCTTCTCCTTTGGTGTTCGGGTCCCACTCTCCTTTCTTGAAACAGCTAAAGATTAGCAAGGTGAGGAGATCTGCTTAATTTCTCTCTTGTCCTATGGTTTATGAAAGGTCAACCTGAGGAGCATGAATCCTGCACTTGAGGGTCCCTTTGATTAGAAGCCAAAGCCAATGGAACTTTAGGGACAAATGAAAAATAGTGTGGAGGATAGTCGATTCTTTGGTCCACACACTAAGGATGTAGGTAATGACACTCAGGATGTAACTGCTGTGTGATCCTGATAATCTTGCTTCTTTGTCACATTGAGGATGCTATTACAACTTCACACTGGGAGACTGCCCATGTTGGAAACATGAACTTCAAGAAATATTGCTTGCATGATAATCAATTCCAGTGTGCACAAATAATTCATCCTTTTGAAGAAACCTTTGTCCAATGTTTGATCCCCAGGTGGAGGCTGAATTAGGGGCAGATCTATTAATCCTTTATGCATTCACAAAAGGCCTAGTTTGCAGAATTGGGCCGTGTGTACCTCAAAAAGGCATTTTGGTATAATCGAAAACCAAATTACGATTCAGTAACACGTTGCCGAATCACAATTAGGATTTGTAACTACATACCTCTTTGGTATTTGGAAGGGGCATGTTTACGGCATCCTTCCAATTGTCAAATTACAGTGGGATGTATCAATGCTATACAACCGAATCCAGTCTCAAGAAATATGAATGTTTTACTGACAACTGAAAGGGAGAGTAAGGCATTCACAAACGCTAAGTGGTCCCCTGGGGACCTCTTACCCTTTGTGAATGTTGAAAAGAATATTTTTTAAGAATAGGCAGTGGTCCTCAGGACCACTGCCACTCTTAAAAATGTTAGTTAACATTTTTTTTAAAGGCATCCTATTTTCCTTGAAAGAAAATGGGTTACATTTAAAACAAGCATTTACAATGCAATGGTTTCGCCTTTGGAAAAGTTAGAGCTATTGGCATTGCTCATGACATTTCTTTTTTTTTTTTACTTATAACTAAATGGCATTGTTATTTACATTGCCAACAGCTCTCACAGCCCACAAAGCTCTCACAGCCCACACAGCCCTCACAGCCTACACAGCCCACAGAGCTCTCACAGCCCACACAGCTCACACAACTCTCACAGCCCACACAGCCCTCACAGCCCTCACAGCCCACACAGCCCACACAGCTCTCACAGCTCACACAGCTCTCACAGCCCACACAGCCCACACAGCTCTCACAGCCCTCACAGCCCACACAGCTCACAGCTCTCACAACTCTCACAGCCCACACAGCTCTCACAGCCCACACAGCTCTCACAGCCCACACAACTCACAGCCCTCACAGCCCACACAGCCCACACAGCTCTCACAGCTCACACAGCTCACACAGCTCTCACAGCCCACACAGCCCACACAGCTCTCACAGCCCTCACAGCCCACACAGCTCACAGCTCTCACAACTCTCACAGCCCACACAGCTCTCACAGCCCACACAGCTCTCACAGCCCACACAGCTCTCACAGCCCTCACAGCTCTCACAGCCCTCACAGCCCTCACAGCACACACAGCACACACAGCACACACAGCTCTCACAGCCCTTACAGCTCTCACAGCCCACACAGCCCTCACAGCTCTCACAGCCCACACAGCTCTCACAGCCCAGACAGCTCTCACAGCCCACACAGCTCTCATAGCCCACACTATGCTGCTGTCTCTAAGAGAAGCACTTCCCAAATTCAAAACAGATCTCAGTTTCAGAGATTCATTCCCCAAATGCAACTACAGACATGTGCTTTCCCAAGGAAATATACTGCAAAAATAAAACAAGCATTTACAAGTGGGGCCGGAGACACGGACAGCGGGAGGGGGGGCAGGAACGGGCACACGGACAGCAGGAGAAGCCAAATGCCACTGGAGCTAGGTGGCCAGAGCGCCTTTCAAAAGTGGCCCGGATTGGGTAATGTTTTGCGTCATTGCGTACAGAAGGGAGCTGTAGTGACGCTGCTGCGTAGAAGAGCCTTTTAACGCCAATGCTGGCAGCAACACTCCAGCACAAGCCGGTACTGCACCCAGCTGCCCTGTCACCTTCTATTTCCGGTCACCTCCTGACAGGGACATTTAACACAAATGACTTTACTTTTTCGAGTTCATGGTAATCCCCAGATAAAAGCGGTGCAAGGGGAGAACATTATGGTGGCTAGTCAGTTTGGTCGCAGCGCCTTTGGTGGTCACTGGCTAGAGATTGGAGTTTCAACTTAAGTTTGCATGGATAGAGACCGTAGCATGTTTTAGGTAAAAGGATGCTATCTACGTCTATCTATCTATTGGCTATAGAGATAACACACTACAGTGCGGCATGTGAAAGCGATTTGGAGACCAAACGAGTTGGCTACAAAATGTTTAAACCCACTAAAAGTACACTTTTCTCAAAATGCTTCCTTTAAAAACGCCTTTCTTTGTGACTGCGCCGCCATGGCAGGGTCTGGGGTCCCTTCCGCTGGGCTCACCTGGCTCTCTGCTTCTTGTAGCGCCCAGGCTCTCTCACCTCAGGTCTGCCGCAGCCCTCCTCTCACAACCTGTGCATGATACTAGTTTTAAATCATCCTGATAACACGGACAGGGGTGGGGGCGGGAACAACTAACGGGGGCAAAAAGGCACGGACAGCGGGAGCGGGGGGCGGGAAAGCACGGACAGCGGGAGGGGGGCGGGAAAGCACGGACAGCGGGAGGGGGGCGGAAAAGGCACGAACAGAGGGAGGGGGGGCTGGAAAAGGGATTTTATCGCCGGGTAACGAGGAGAGCGAGGCCTGGGTCAGGTGCAGGCTCGTGGATTCCTATCCAGACACGGACGGCTGGAACCCGTAAGCGCTTGTGAGGAAAGTAAACAGGAGAGGAAGAAAATAAGGACACTAAAGTGAATTGCACATACACCACAGTATCGGACACAAGCACAAAGAAGGCAAAAACACAAAGGAGAAAATCCGAAGCTTGGGAAGAGGAAGCCATTCAACAGAAAGGAGGGCGCCCACGAAAGGAGAATGGTGAGGACAATGGATGGGGAGCGAGCACACACACACGGAGCCCCGGTCCGACTGCTGCTGCTGCAGGAGGTACCCGCCTGCCCCGCAGAAGGGGTCGCACTGCGCCGCCATGGCAGGGTCTGGGGTCCTGCTGCTGGGCTCACCTGGCTCTCTGCTTCTTGTAGCGCCCAGGCTCTCTCACCTCAGGTCTGCCGCAGCCCTCCTCCCACAACCTGTGCATGATACTAGTTTTAAATCATCCTGATAACACGGACGGGGGGGCGGGAACGACTACAGGGGGGCAAAAAGGCACGGACAGCGGGATGGGGGGGGCGGGAAAGCACGGACAGCGGGAGGGGGGTGGGAAAGCACGGACAGTGGGAGAGGGGCAGAAAAGGCACGAACAGCGGGTGGGGGGGGCGGGAAAAGGGATTTTATCGCCGGGTAACGAGGAGAGCGAGGCCTGGGTCAGGTGCAGGCTCGTGGATTCCTATCCAAACGCGGAAGGCTGGAACCCGTAAGCGCTCATGAGGAAAGTAAACAGGAGAGGAAGAAAATAAGGACACCAAAGTGAATTGCACATACACCACAGTATCGGACACAAGCACAAAGAAGGCAAAAACACAAAGGAGAAAATCCGAAGCTTGGGAAGAGGAAGCCATTCAACAGAAAGGAGGGCACCCACGAAAGGAGAACGGCGAGGACAATGGATGGGGAGCGAGCACACACACACTGAGCCCGGGTCCGACTGCTGCTGCTGCAGGAGGTACCCGCCTGCCCCGCAGAAGGGGTCGCACTGCGCCGCCATGGCAGGGTCTGGGGTCCTGCTGCTGGGCTCACCTGGCTCTCTGCTTCTTGTAGCGCCCAGGCTCTCTCACCTCAGGTCTGCCGCAGCCCTCCTCTCACAACCTGTGCATGATACTAGTTTTAAATCATCCTGATAACACGGACAGAGGGGGGCGGGAACGACTACAGGGGGCAAAAAGGCACAGAGAGCGAGAGGGGGGGCGGGAAAGCACGGACAGCGGGAGGGGGCGGAAAAGGCACGAACAGCGGAAGGGGGGCGGGAACGGCAAACGGCACCAAAAAAAGCACTCACCTGGACTTCTTCCGGCGGCGGTCGGCCGCGGAATGGGAAGAAAACATAGGACTACAAAAAAAATAACTCCGCCCACAGCCGCGATGACGACATCGCAGAGGCGGAGAGCGAAAAAATCGCGGGAACGCCCCCGAATCTGGTCCGGCCTTGACGGACAGATCCGGCTCCCAATGGCTAGCCTCCATTTATGGAGCTAGCCAATGGGAGCCGGGGGACGTTACTGAAGCCCATATTGTAAACAATAGATTTCGCCTGTGCCGAAAAGCTGCGCAGAGCGCAGCCTTCGGCAGGTGAAACCTAAAAATGATCGTTTTATGTGAACGCAATCACAGGTATGGTGGTCTGCTGACCCCAGCAGTCCCCCATCCCTGTGATGACAGGGATTAATTTGTGGGTCACAATTTGTGAACTACCTCATTAATATTAATGGAGAAGGTCGAATTGCGAATTAAGTTTTTGGGAAAAGACCTATTAACCCCTTCCATGCTGGTGACGGAACCACGCCGTCATGAGCCACGGGTGACGTGTGCTTATGACGGCGTGGTTCCGTCATGCTGAAGCCGCTCCGCCCACGTGGCACTGATTCTCCGCCTGTGAGGGCAAATTAGTGAGTGGGCGGAGCCATGACGGAACCACGCCGCCATAAGCACAGCCGGCTCGTGACGGCGTGGTTCTGTCACAACCATGGTGGCGCCTTGATACCCCCCTCCCCCCCAGCGCCGCGGCGGAATTACCGCCACGGCCAAGGGGTTAAACATAGGTCGGTTCGCAAAACAGAATGAATTCAGTAAAAGTCATTGCGCAATGTGCGGCAACTTTTACTCACTTCATTCTTTGTGCAGATGGCCCTTTATTGCAGAGAAGTTGTCAACTTAAGAAGACTGTTTTCCTGGATCATAAACCATGACTTATCTTTTGAACCGCTGATAATTCAACCCTAAAACAGAACTTTTGACACACATTAGGTGTTGTTGTCAATGAGTAATTTACAAAAATCCCATTCTGTGTTGGCGACTACCATGTTTTTCACACATGTGAAATATGCTTGATTAATTTTAAAAGCATGCCAAAAGCCCATTCATCAATACCTCAGAGCTAATTATTTATATTCAACTTTTTCGGCTATTTATAGATCCAAATGAACCAGCAGCAAGTCAGAAACAAGCATTGGCAAAGCCAATAGGTCTCGCCTTTGGGATATTTTAAGTGTTTTGCTAGAGCTATTGAATTTGCCAATGAATTCAAGGTATGTTGTAGAGCAGTGTGGCTGCTGTCTGGAATACTCGAGGCAAATTCAGCAAGATCAACATGAATCTTGTGGATTGTATATAGCTGTACAGAGGAGGGCATTAACCCACCAAGCATTCTGGCAGCACTGAAGCCAATGGTCTGCAGGCGTTGTTACATCTGAAACAATCACACTGCCCAATACTGAGGCCTGCACTGCAACTAATGCCCGCTCCACGAGGCCAGATGTGGTAGCAGTGTCAGTAAGGCACAACACAAGGATGAGTGCTATAGTATAGAGCCCCAATTGGCTATGATACAAACAAGGTAGGAAGGGACTCTTGCAAGGTCAGAGGGGCACAAATCTTGCTGTGGCCCCAACATCCTGGCCAAAACCGTGAACAAAAGAAATATCACGGAACATAAAAATTATGTTTAACACAGATAACTCTCACTTTTGTGTGCTATAAAACAGAAATAGTATATTCCCTAACGACTGTGTTACACAGCACGCCCAAAGAGCAAGTGCTAATGATTAAGTGACCATGTGCGCACCGGTAGACCCCGGCTCAAATTAAGCAGTAGTTTAAAGTCTAAGATTGTGTAGATATATTAGTGTAAGCACATTTACACCCAGCACATACAAAATTCTTTTTTTTTTTTTAAATAAGTTGAATCCTATCGAAAGCAGATATACAGTGCAGACACTAAAAATATATGTAACACAAATGCGTTTTACTTATTAACCTGCAAAAATGATGTAACTGCAAACTTAATACACATTTTGAGCAATTTATTTATTTTCTTGTGAATGTAAAATTATTATGCCTTCTGTTGTGTTATTTAACCAAGGAACCCGATTGGGTCACAATTCGTAGTGTATGCCCCGACCTCTGTGTACGTAATCCATCAGAAAACCAAAAAAATGTAACAGCATATTTATTACACACAACGATCAAAAGTAATATTGTAGAACATAAATAGTAAGTATAACACAGTGAGAAAAGTGCTGACTTTGGAGCTGTGGGTAAAAATCCAGGTTTTGCCATCGTCTAACATATGTGATCTTGGGCAAATGTTTTTTCCCCTGTGTATGTAAAAATGTTATGACCTTAAGTGATGCTATTTACCCAAAGAAACCAAAGTGGTCACAATTTATAATAGATGCCTGAGCCTCTGTGTACGTAATGCATACAGAAAGCCAAACTGATGGAGCAGCATGGTTGCCTGCTCTTAAAAGATGAAAGGCTGAGCGCTAGAACACATGGTCTCTGCAGCAGGCACTCTTCACACTGAGCTGTCTGTCCATGTGGACTTGTGCCATAGCATCATTACACTTGCCGTTTTGTGTGTTGTCAACCTTAGATGGAAACGCCTACATCAGCAAATTCGACATGAATTGTGTGGATTGTATAGAGCAGTACAGAGTGGGGCAATAACCTACCGAGCTTTCTGGCAGTACTGAAGCCAATGGTCTGCAGTCGTCATTACATCTGAAACAATCACACTGAACAATACTGCGGCCTACAGCGCAAATAATGCCAGCTACTCGAGGCTGGATGTGGTAGCAGTGTCAGTAAGGCACGACGCAAGGATGAGTGCTATAGTATAGAGCCCCTGATGGCTATTATTCAAACAAGGCAAGAAGGGCTGGTTTCTGGCATCTGGAATCCTCCGTTCCTGTAGCTGAACACTAATCCATATGTAAGAAAGCGACCCAGAAGGTTGATTCTGTGAACCTCAAACATTATTGGGTTGGTAACAGACCGTTCTTTTTGCCTTTATTCTTAGACTATCCTAGAACCGTCACACTGGCTTAAAAACTATCTGAGCATGATTCTAGGTAAGAGCATGGTTAATAACATTTATCTTGCTCCTTTGTTCGCCGGATTGTGTGATTTTGACTAGGGTTTATATAATTTTGCAGCGTCAGTAATACAGAGGAAGCCAGCGATCGTCCCATCTTGACAAGAATTCACTTAGTGAAACGAAGGTACATAGGATCTGGTTTAACACGTATTTGAGTTGAGCTAGAATTCTTTTTGGATATTAGTTTATCTTGTGGTTTATTTTGCAGTTGTTTCATGTAGGAAAGCATTGAGGACTTCAAGGAAGTTGTGGCTTGATTTTGCGTGATACACAGGTGTTGGTGATTGGGCATGATTAACTGATTTGAATAGAGTAGAATCTTTTGAATGAACTTTTTTTTGCGAATGATTTGGTCTCATGATATATTTTCTTTTGCAGCTTACCCCTGAAGAAGAGACTAAGGTCTCAAAATGCATTGGGTGTGAAGTTATAATGTACATTTTGATACTGTATGCAATACATAGAATTGTTTATATGTAACTGAAAAGTCTTTTGGATGTAAACTTCAACAATTATTTGGAAATATAAAAGCTTTTTTGAATAAGCAAATGAGAAAATTAATTGAACAGTTTATTGTTAAAAACAACTTATGTGTTGGTGCATGTTGTAGTCCAAGTCGCCCATGTGGGGCTGGGCCTCTACCATTTATGATTCAAACAAGGCAAGAAGGACTCTTGCAAGGTCAGAGGGGCACAAATAGCTCAGTGGGTTCATGCTAAAGCTATCAGACGACCCTGTCAATGGTAGGATTTTTATGTCCCGAGTTGTAGTTTTCGATTGTACCAAAACATGGCACCAGTAAACTCTAATGCCAAAGGGAGCCTAGCAGCAGTGGGTGCTTTTCATTGTTAGCAACATCGTCTCCTAAAGTCTGGGAACGTAATGCCAGAGGGAGCATAGCAGCCGCGGGCGCTTTTCATTGTTACCAACATCGTCTCCTAAAGTCTGGTATGAAAGAAACTACATTTTATGGATTCCTAAAAGTGGGAGGGGAGGAGAGAATGGGAGGGAGAGAGGGGAAGAGTGAAGGGGCGGGTAAGAGCCAGTGAATGGAGATAGATTGGATCGATAAGACACAGTGCTAATTAAAACAAGGAATGCAGCTGCCACCCTACGCGCCGCTGCTCACTTCCGAGAGCAAAATGCTGTGGGAGTGAACCTTTAGTGAAGAGGTGGGACATGCAACCGCCTTTGGCCATTTGCGTGCTTTCATTATTGAAAGCCACACACAAAGGTCAATCGAATGTGTGGGAGTTGCCAGAACCACACTGAGAAGTTTCAGGAAAGTTTGGAGTGCTCACAAGAAGCCTCCCAGAGAGCAGCGCATGCGCGCTGCGCTAGGCTCAACCTAGCAAGGCTTTCACTGATTACATTTTTCTTAAGTAACGACTTCCATATCTGAAACCTCGGAAACATCCATCCTTTAACTGCTCTACATCCTGCTTTATTCCATTCTGTTTTATTCTTTCTGTGTGGTCGTTTCTTAAAAATGTTTGTCTGTGTGTGTTAGGCTTTAACATGTAAATACATTTTTTTCTCGTGCAGAACCTCTTTTGGTATTCTTTCGGCATGGAAATATTTAAATTGCCAAAACGTGGAAAGCCTGGCAACATTTTAGGCATAGGGTTTTATGATTTCATGTCCAAAAATGTTACATGGTGCTCTGGCAAAGAGTATATAAAATACAGGAGCCCTGCAACTCTAAGCCAGTTCTTTTAGTTGATCAGATAAGAGTTATTAGAACACTTTGTTTCTCTGGTTATGAACTACGGCTCCCAGAATGTTATGGCTGGTAGTGTGTGAAAAATTAGACATGCTCATTTATTTATTTACACTTTTCAGTAGTGATTCCACAGAAACACTACAATAACACATTCAACACAAAAATGCATGAATGGATGCAGCTTAATAGTTAACATTACAATCCAATTCCTTGGACAATACTATGTACCCACAATTGAAGGGTTTAAAAGAATTAAAAACGATATATTCATTAAAACATAATTAAAATTCTGTAAAGGCGCCAAAACAAATCAAACAAGCATTTGCAATGCAAAAGGTCCCTCATTTCCCCGAGACCTATTGCATTACAAATGGTAGTCATCACAGACAACGGGAGGAAGGGCGGGGGGGCGGGGAGAATACAGAGAGAAAGGTCGGGCGGGGGCGAGAAGGCATAAACGGGGGAGGGGGAGAAGGCATGGACAACAGGAGGGAAGGAGTAAAGAAGGCAGTAGGAGAATATCATTAAGAAAATAGTGTTCACAGTCTAAATAACACGTACCGTGTAACACTCGAAGTAAAGGGGCCAGTCGCCATGGAAGGGGACAAATGACGAGGAGGCAGTACTAAGGAGGGATTAACAAGCCTATTGATGAATCAGAAGCCAGGATTTAGGACAAACAATGATACAAGCCAATGGCAAACAGGGCGGAGAGTGGGGGGGCGGTTGGTATTCGCTACTCATCTACGATAAGTCTCAAGAGCAGCGCATGTGTGCTGGCTCAGGCGTGACCTAAAAACGATAACAGATATTCACTGTGGGGGGATTTAACAGTAGATATACTGCTTCCTCATACGTTTCTACTAGATATTTTAAAAATATAGGTCTAATGAATTTTATTTGTGAGTACTTCACACTAGGATATAAAGCTATACCATTCAAAATACTGCCAACTCAATTGCAGAAGTTACAGGCACTCCGCTATAAATATTTGTGGGCTCCAGGAAAACCCCGCAGAGAAATGAGATTCATGTCCCTTCCAATTGCAAGGGGTGGTCTAGCAATACCTGATTTTGTTTTGTATTACTATGTTTGTTTTTTGCAGAAAATGGGTATACTACTAACTGGTGAGGAGGATAGCACTATAGCAACAACAAGCTCCATCTTTTACTTATTATTAGGACCAGAAGCAAATCGTAGTTTATTTAGGCAAATAGAAGGGAGTTATTACAAAAGGACCAGGTTTAAGGTCTTGGAAGCAGCAATGAAAACCTGGAGGAAAGTACGGAAAATAACTGATTTAGAAGGCCTAACCTATTATACGCCTATGAACGCGGGAAAATTACTCCCAATAATATTTAGCGATAGTGTGGCTAGTCTCTGGCAAGAGAAGGGTGTTGTTCAGTTAGAAGATCTATATGATGAAGAGGGACTTATGCAGATTTTGCAAGGATATATAATCTACCTCACTCACAGTTTTTTAAGTTCCTTCAAATACGGGATTTTTTGATATGTAGGAAATTGAAATTGAATTCAAACCCCCTTATCGACACTATTAAATCTCAGAGTAAAATAGGTGTTTTGTATAAAATGTTGTCTTCATTAAAAAAAGTTGACTTGGGGAAACATAATCTTCTATAGGCATGGATGTTAGGAGAAACTGAAACTGATGTGTCAATAGAAGAAGCAATCTCAAGATCGAAGGAAGTTTTGTTATCTGCTATTTTAAAAGTACAATTCTTTATAACTTTATTTAACTTATATTATACCCCCGCACGTATGTAATGTAATGTAATGTAATGTAACCAGTTTTATATAGCGCATGGTTACCCGGAGGCATCCCAGCGTTGCACTAGAATCAGGCTCAAGAGGGAAATAGGAAAATAGAGGGTCATTTGGGGAAATGTATAAGTGGGGTGACCGTCATGATGGTAAATGTTTTCGTTGCGGGGCTGATAATGCTGACAGTGTACATATATTTTTTAGTTGTGTTAAGATGAATAAGTTCCTTCAAGATATTGAAAAGTTTTTATCAATAATTCTTGGGTCAACACAACACTTAATATTACTCCGGCCCTAATGCTTTTAGGGCTGGGGCGAGTAGTTACTAGAGGGAGTGTGTTCCACATCGATTTTTGTTGTTTATAGCAATGACAACGGCCCGCCTGTGTATTGCTGGGGATTGGCTATGCCCCGAGCTCCCAAGGTTTGAAGTTTGGCGGGCAAAAATGTATTGTTTAGTCAACTTAGAATTAAGTTTATATTCAAAAAAGGGGGCAAGGAAACGAAAATTAGGAATGTGTATATGGGAGGTTTTTGCTGCTCATATCAATGGTTGATGTATGGTCCTTCACTTTGCTTATTTTTGTTTTCTCTTTTTGTTTGGCACCCTACACTATTTTATTTTATTATTATGGATGTCATTTTGGTTGTGTTTATCTGCTGTTGCTGAAGTGTGGAAATAAAAAAATAAAAAATAAAAAAAGGATATAAAAAACAAAACATGGGTCATGTCTTAGTTAGACAAAATTGACAGCCAGAGTGAAAATGGATCCCAACTCTTTAATCCATGCATTTTCTCCAATAGGGACCTGACCAAATTTAAACTTCATTAAAATGTTTGTACAGAAGGACAAATATTAGCTTTCAGGCACAATTGAATTATACGGCGACTTACAAAAAACAATTTAATTGCTGTCTTTTTATCCATTAAGAGGGTTTTATGTTAGCCTGAGAACTTTTAAACTGCGATTCTTCCTTTAATCGAAGTTTCAATTTGTTGTTATTTCTGTGACATAGCACTTTCTCACAGTTAAAATCCATCTGCTTCAAACAATGGAAATAGTTTTTACGAATTGTGTAAATCTTATACATAGCAAGAGAAAATTATTTTCATTAAAAAAAATTCAGCACTATTAAATAATCAATTAACAGAAAGAATAATTTGACTACAGTCCCAAAATAAATCCACTTAATTACTAGATAAAGACCTATTATTTCAATAGAGCTGGAGTTGCTAATACTAAAATAATGATTCCAAAAATGAGATTCGATATGGGGCACGTTTTTAGGTTTAAAGTATTTTATTGCAGTTTTGAAAAAGGTAAATACAGCACCAAACAGATCAACAAAGACAGGAGTCTCAACAAGAATAGTGCAATCAATATGGGATAGAAGTGCGGCCTGTGGCTACAATGAAAAAGGGTCAATGCTACTTCAGGTTGTATGACAGGTGCACCATCGATTGAGACATAGTCAAAACTCAACTCCCCTCACCCAACTCCCCCCTCCCCCCCATTCCTATCCCCACCCTCCACCCCCCGTACTGTGCTGAAAGTGCCCTGTATCATTAAAGCAGAAGAGTGCTCGAGCCCCCAGCCCTTCCACGGTCAGTGGCAGATCAAGTGGTCGGGATCGTCGGGGACGTCAGACGCAGCAGTCTGAGGTACCGTGGGCAGGTGATCTCTCTGAATTCAGACTGCAGCAGAGTATGAAAGGGGAGCCATAACTCCTCAAAGGTGTCAATCTCCCCTGCCGCCACCAGGGACATCTTCTCCATCCCTAAGACATGCCACAACCTGTGTAACCAGCCAACTACAGTGGGAAGGGTAGTAGTGCGCCAATGAACAAGAATATTCTGGACTGCCGAGCCCAATGCAATCGCAATTTGCCTACCCTTTTTGGATCTCAACGAGTACATCAGGTCGTTAGGCAGACCCAGCAGGACATAAGCGGGGAATCGGGGAAGCTCAATCTCAAAACACCGGTCAACCTCCCCTAGTACCTCCTCCCAATAGGGGCCCAATAAGGGGCACTCCCAAAGAACATGTGTGAGTGTCCCGACTTGACCACAGTCTCTCCAACAGTTCTGGGGGATATTACGATTCATTTCGTGTAGCCGGGCGGGGGTGTAATACCAGTAAGTGGAAAGTTTCGTGAATGTTTCGGTGAGCCCTGTGTGGTAAGCGGAGTGTCGTGCTCGGTATGAGATGCGTTCCCAGTCAGTGTGTCCCAGTTGTCTACCAAGTTCCCGTTCCCAACGTTCACGACCAGGATTATAGATGTGGGTCGAGGGGGGTTGCAGAAATTTATATAGGTCCGAGATGAGCCTGACATCTGAGGATCGTGATACCAACCAGTGTTCGTATGGCGTGAGAGTCCGATCGGCCGAGCCCCGCACCTGCGGTTGAAGCGCCCAGTGACGCACCTGCATGTATCGCAAGCGTTCCGTTTCAGGCAGAGCATACTCCCGCCGGAGGTCTTGAAAGGGGGTGGCCCCTTCCGGGCCATACATGTGGAACAACGCCGAGCAACGAGCCGCGCGCCAGCGCGCAAATGCGCCAGGCTCCATACCGGGGCCAAAGTCCGGATTATCCACTATCGGAGTGAACGGCGACGGGAAGGTAGTAAGTTCGTGCCTGCCGTTCACCGCATCCCATATCTGCAGTGGGACCCTCGTGACATAGGAAGCGTAGAGATTGGGCGGGCGGTGGGGCCTACGCAAGAATGGTATCTCCTGCAACGGGCGTCCCGCTACTGCCTGGTCCTGGAACAGCCAGGGCCTGTCGGACTCCCACCTACTCCACTCTACCAGATGGCGGAGCTGCGCCGCCTGAAAGTATTTGGTCAGGTCCGGTATGCCCAGGCCACCGGACTCAGGCGCCAGCGTAGAGAGAGCCCTCTTAAGTCTGGGTTTGCGGCCCTGCCAGACGAAGCGAGCGATATCCGCCTGGATCTGCCGGATCCAACCCTTAGGGGGTTGAAGCGGGAGGGCTCGGAAGAGATATAGAACTTGCGGGAGGAGGGTCATTTTCACCGCTGCTATCCTGCCGAGCAGCGACAGCATCCCCTTATCCCAACGGGCGAGTTCGTCCTTAACTTTCTTGCCCATAGCCGTGTAGTTGGCCGATACCATGGCGGGGAGGGAGGGTGCCAGGAGAATGCCCAGGTAAGGCACCAAGTCCGTAGACCAGCTCAAGGGGAAAAGCCTCTGCAGGGCAGATTTCGTAGAGGGGGACAGGGATATGTCAAGGGCCGCCGATTTCCCCAGGTTCATCTTAAAACCTGCCACCCTGGCGAAGCAGTCCAGTTCGTCCATACACGCGGGGAGAGAACGACCTGGGTCGTCCAGCGTCAGGATGACATCATCCGCGTAGAGACTAAGGACATGTACGAATCCCCCCATTCGAATGCCTGTCACCGCCGGATTGGCACGAATCCGGTGGGCGAAAGGCTCTATATAAAGGGCGAACAGGAGTGGCGACAACGGGCATCCCTGCCGGGTACCCCGCTCTATCCCGAAGGCACCAGAACTATAGCCGTTCACTCGTACTACCGCGGAAGGGGACCTGTAGCAATTGAATATTAGGGTGCGAAACTTCTCCCCTATGCCTATCCTGCATAGCACTTTTTCGAGGTACGGCCAGTGCACCCGGTCGAACGCCTTCTCAGCGTCGATGGAAAGTAGCATACGTTCACCAGGAACTCTGGAGGCCTTCTCCAACAGGTGGACCACCCGTTTGGTGTGGTCCACAGTCTGCCGGCCAGGGATGAATCCCGCTTGATCTGGGTCGATAAGCCCCGGCATGTGGAGTGCCAACCGTGCCGCGAGGATCCCCGTATAAAGTTTAAGGTACGTGTTCAGGAGTGAGATCGGCCTGTAGGATCCACACTCAGCACGGTTCTTACCAGGTTTGGGGATTACTGATATCGTCGCCAGGAGCAAGTCCCGGGAGATGGCCCCAGGCTCCGCGAACGAATTAAAGAGGCGCGTCAGAATCGGCGTCAGCTCCTGGCAAAACGTCCTGTAAAAGAGGGGGGTGTAGCCATCGGGGCCAGGGGCTTTCCCCAGTTTGAGACGGGAAATCGCCGAGATCACCTCCTCGGGTCTGATATCACGTTCCAGGTACTGAGCCTGTTCCGGGGTAAGGGAGGGCAGAGTGACTGCATCTAAGTAGTCATCCTCCTCCTGTGCCAAGGGGGCCTGCCCCTCATAGAGGTCCTCGTAGTACCGGCGGAACCCCTCCGCTATTTGGTCATCTTCCGTCACCGTCCCCCCGCCAGGGATAGACAATTCTTTCACCCGGTGTCTCTGGTGCTGTACGCGAAGTTTGTTCGCAAGAAGGCGGCCGCATCTGTCCCCCCCACTATAGTACTTGTGCTTTAGTCGTAACGCCGCATATTCCGCCCTGTCCATGTCCAATGCGGAAAGGAGTTTCCTGGCGGCCTTGAGTTGTCGCCAGACTCTGGGTGCCCCTGTCCTTTGGTGTACCTGTTCCAATTCCCTCACCTTACCCGTGAGCTCCTCTCGCTTCGCACGGCGTTCCCTATTTTCCGCTGTGGAAACCGCGATGAACTCGCCCCGGAGCACCGCCTTCAGAGCAGCCCATTGTGTCGCCCGGGTGGTGTCCCCGTTATCATTGTTGCGTTGGAATTCAGACAGGGAGTCCCGTATGCGTGTGACCACTGAGTGTCTGTGGAGCAGGGTGTCCCTAAGGCGCCAAACCCCTCTGGAGGGGGAGACGAGGGGAAGGCGAAAAACGCCCTCCACTGGCGCATGGTCCGACAGGGAGAGCACCCCGACCTCGGATGACAAAGCTAGCTCGCAGACCGGGCCCGAGACCAGCAAGTGATCCAGCCTCGCATAGGACCGGTGGGCATGGGAAAAATAGGAGTACGTCCTAGACGTAGGGTGAAGCCGCCGCCACAAATCGTGCAGATCAAGGTCTTCCATACGGGTCCTAAGCGTCTGAGAGAATTCGCCCGCCTGCGAGCGTCTCTGAACCGACCTATCCAAGGGCGCATCGAAGACCATATTCAAGTCTCCCCCCAGAATAACGTGTCTATCAGGGGTAGTCGTCACCTCCTCCAGAGCCTGAAGCAGAAATCGTTCTTGTCGGTCGTTGGGGCTGTAGATCATGCCTATCGTGAATACCAGGCTACCCAGTCTAACCCTGTATGCTAAGAGTCTCCCCTTCTGTTCAGCCACTTTGTGCAGGAACTCCCCCTTGAACCTCCCGGAGGCAAGAATGGCAACCCCTGCAGTTTTAGACGTGTCAGAAGAGAAGAACTGTGTGGGGAATTTCGGTGTGCGCAGCCTATGGCAATCCTTAGTCAAGAGGTGTGTTTCCTGTAAAAGACAGATGTCTGCCTGGGCGTTATCTAGAAGGGAAAGCACTGCCCTGCGCTTGACCGGGTTATTCAACCCTTTCACATTTAGAGTCAAAATCTTGAGGGCCATCTGGGAAAGACACATAGGGCAAGCAATGCCAGTCTGGACAGACAGTGCAGGGGAGGCCCCGCAATCAGCGACACAGATGTGTAAGGCATAAGGAAAGCAAGCAATACTACAGCACAGCACGGTCCCCTAGTCCCCCACCCACCCACCCTAGTAACACCCCCCCCCGAACTCAGAACTCCCCCTTCCCCTGTCCCATCCCCCAACTCCCGGGACCCCACCCCTTGACCCCCAACTCCCTCGGCCCCCCCCAACAAACCAGACGTCACGCACAGCAAGCAGTCTTTCAATGCGTCCAAGGAGTCCATCAGCCAATGGTTCCCCAACCCTCCCTCTACTCTCCCCCCTCCTCCACCTCCCGTCCCTACAGTGAACTCCATTGTCCCAGTCCGGTCCCTAGCGGACAAGGCCGTGGAAAGTTTGTAAAGTGGACGTCCAGCCACTACCCACTCCCCCCGCCCCCTCCCGTCCCCGGAACCCTCGCACCTGCTATGATGATGAGGCTATGTCGATCTCCCCCCGGAGTCTGATTAGGCCGTCAAGGCCACTTCCGTGGTCGTCGTCTCTCTAGCCACCTCCTGGAGCGCACTGTCCATCTCCGCTCTGATCGTAGGCGAATCGGGTCGCAAGGGCCGGGCTGAAGAACGCCGTCTCCGGACCGACTGCCAGTCGTCTCTGTTGGGTCGCCGGCGGTCAGGCGTGGGAGTCTCCCCTTCAGCGGCCGTGAGGCCCAGCACCTCGCAGACATCCTGCAGGGACCGCAGCTGATGCAACCTCCCGTTCCAACGGAAAATAAGTCTGAAGGGATGGCCCCAGGAGTACTGCGTATCATGCTCCCGTAGGAAGTCCGTGGCAAGCTTAAAGGATTTGCGCCTCTGTAAGGTGATGGCTGATAAGTCCTGAAAAAGGGCCACCTGGTGTCCACGGAACGAGAGGGGCTGCTTCCTGCGGGCCTCTCTGAGTATCCGTTCCTTCAGGGGGAAATCCAGGAGGAAGGCTAGGATGTCTGGTGGGGGCGCCGAGGCTCTTCGTGGGGGGCCCACTCTATGCGCCCTGTCAATTCTCATCGGGAAGTCGTCGGGCTCCCCCAATATATCTCGGAAGAGGGCCATCAGATAGGCGGCCACATCCCCACCTTCCTCTTTAGATGGGACGCCGCGGACGCGAATGTTGTTGCGCCTGGACCTGTTTTCGAGGTCTTCATTATGTGTCTGGAGGTCGATATGCTGTTTAGTGAGCCGTAGGACCTCCTGCTGTAGGTGGACGATCTCCTCATCTCTGGAGTGACCGGCTTCCTCCACCGAGGCCACCCTTTCCCCCAACGAGTCGACCTCCCTGCGCACTTCGCGGACCTCTCCAGCCACCTCTTGCTTCAACGCCTGGAAGTCCTCCCTAAGGGTGCCAAACAGCGACTCCAGAAATGACCTGGTCACTGGGGGCTCCCCGCCCTCCGCACCTCTTGAGCCCGATGGGGGACCGGTGCTGTTCTGGCCTCTGTCCTGGCGAGGGGTCCCATGGCCCAACATCTCCGTAAGGGTGCGGTCTCCCTTTTTGCCTCCTCTGGATCCCGACATCTCGAGGCCCCCAGTCCAGCAGTAGACCCAGTGGATTCACCCGGGGATCGAACGGCTAGGCAGGGTGCTATCCTAGTGCTCCGGGCGCTCCTCACCTATGCCACCTCCGCGCCCAGATCCGCTGGTCAGGCGTCCAGATAGGGCCAGGGGAGGGTGTCGTGCTGCAGGGCCCGCAGGGGTAGTTGGCTCCCACGTGGAACGCGCCAGCAGCCGTAGAAATTCCCCCGGTGAGCAGCTCCCCGCTCCGGGTCCACCTTCGAAGAGTGCCACCACCACTCTTGCCCACACAGGCATGCGACCAGATCCGCCGCAGAAGACGTCAAGGCCTCACCCACGAGGTTCGCGCTGCCCAGGGCGACACCCACGGCCGGCTCCAACACGGCGCCGCCGTGCCAGGGGTCTGTGGAGGTCCAGGGGGCCGAGTCTCAGGCCGGGATCGTGCTCCGAGTTTGTGCAGACAGCCACCACTTCAGGGTCATTGATCGTGGCCGAGCAGGGCCCAAAGCAGTCTCACATCCCCGGGGGCCACGATTTAACAGCCGGGCCCGGTCCGGTTGCACTGTTCCTGGAAGGGGCGGGCCCGGTCAGCCAAAGAAGATGTCGGGCCGAGGGCTACACACCTGTCCGGCGCCAGCTCGGTGCCGCCGCACCGGGAGTCTATGGAGGCCCAGGGGCCGAGCCCCAGGTCTGGACCGGGTTCCGGGCTCAGGCAGTCAGCCGCCTCCTCAGGGTCAGCGATCGTGGTCGGGTGGGTCCAAAAGCAATTTCTCTCCCCCTGGGGCCCCCGGTGCAGCACTCGGCCCAGGTCCGGCAGCACCCGGCCTGGAAGGGGCGGGCCCGGGGGACGGGCGGTGTCCGCAGCCCAGTCGGCCCTCAAATCCCCGGGCTTGCGTAGTTCTCCCTCACCGGCTCCTCACCGTGCCAGGCCCGCCCGATCGCCGGGCCCACTAGTCCGCTCCGCCAGCCACCGCTCCAGCAGCGGAGATAGAGCAGATCCGGGTGCCTCCCGGGGCCGCCCGCCGCTGCAGTGTCCCTACGGCAGAGTGTCCTCAGCAGACACGGGGCGGTGGGTTTCGGGCCTCCGGCCGCTCTCCGGGGCCTCGTCCCTCCGACGGACCTGACCGGCGTCCAGCGAAGGCCGGCAGCTCCAGTTTGCTCAGCGGAGCTCTAGGCAGTGGCAGTCTCCCTCCACACTCGATCCGGGGGAGATCAGCGGCTGGGAAACGGTGCAGGGCTTCAGGGACGTCGGAGCTCACAGAGAGTGCGTCCTCCTAGCCCGCCATCATGGCCACGCCCCCAAGAAATGGGGCACGTTTTTAAAAGATATTTTAGATCTAGGTTCAATTGTGTATAATCCCACTGTAGATGTTTTAGCAACATAGACCTTTAGAAGTGATTGCAGATTTGTTTTACTTTCTGCGCTAAAGAGTTTAATAAACCAAGACTTTATTCTTGAAAACGTATTATGAAGTGCCAGAGAAAGATTATTTGCTATGTTAACTCCCAGGTATGTGGAATCTTTAATCACCTCCAAACTTTCCCATTCTAGCACCAGGCATTGGGGATGGGGGGAGATTTAAGACCTTGTGCATCCATTATCATGATTTTAGTGTACCTTTTATTAATAGAAAGGTTGTGTGTTATAGCAAAGGAGACTAAAATGTCAATTTGTTTCTGTAAACCTTTTGGGATGAGGAACATTAAAATCAGGTCATCTGCTTATATTAAAGCTGATATTCTTTTTATCCCTAATTTTGGCGGATGAGGGATAACATTTTTTTTATTAAAGATTGGAAATCATACACATATATGGAAAATAACTGTGAGGTTAGTACACAGCCTTGTTTTAAACGCTGCTACCTCTAATTATATCAGAATACTCATTTCCTCCCTCCAATTGGACTTTTAGCCAGTTTTCAGAATGAAGATTCATTAACAGATGCAGCAGCTCAGTCAGGAAACCTAGTTTAGTCAATTTATGCCATAAAGTGGCTCTGTCTATGGAGTCAAAAGCAGAGCTAAATCTACACAAGCCACATATACCTTCTTTTTCTGGTGTCTAACATATTTCTCACTTACTGTGGTCAGACATACAATGTTATATATTGTAGATCAAGCTTCATAAAAGCCAGAGTTTCCAAATGGCAGGAGCAAAACACATAAGTCCAGGCTGTTAAATAGTTTTATAGACATTTAGCAAAGTCCTTCCCACTAACATCTATAATAGCAATCGGACAATAGATTTTGGGTAAAGTATGATCACTTTTTTTTATAAAGTGGGATGTGGTTACAAACCTGCCAAGACTGAGAAAACAACTCAGCTCTTAAGCAATAGTCTAATGATGACTTGAGAATTTCAGCCCACAAAACAGGGTTTGCTTTAACAATACTAACAAGTATACCATGGGTCCTCAAGCGCTTGAATTATTAAATTTAAGGGCTATATTTATAATCTTTTCCTTAGTAAACTTTGTATGAGTTGAACTGTGGAGGGTGGATACTGATTTCATGTCAGGGGGTCTCATATCAGTTGGAGTGTATAACCTGTCAAAATAGGCTTGCAGTTCACTTTGAATACCGGGGTACAATCCTTACCTAGATGTTTTTCCTATCAAATACCAACATTTGCACATATATTGTGGGTCACTGCAGATTGTAGTGAGAACCAGAACGTTGCCAACTAATTGTTCTTAAATAATGACCTTTGTAATGTGGTATATTTTTTAACCCTGCATGCCATTATTTTATTTGCGGATTTGATAGAACAATTAGAAGAGTTTGATATAGATATATGTATGCACATACTATATACATATATACACACACATACTATATATATATATATATATACACACATACTATATACATATACACATACTATATATATATATATATATACACATACTATATATGTATATATATTCGCTGAAAAAACCATAGGTTTCAGGCCTGATATAGTTAGGAATTAGCATTTAAAAAACCTTTGAAATTCACTGAAAAAACCATAGGTTTCAGGCCTGATATAGTTAAGAATTGGTATTTAAAAAACCTTAGAAATTCACTGAAAAAAACATAGGTTTTAGGGGTGTTATAGTTAGCTGGACATTTCACCCGTACAAAACCATTGAAATTCCTCCGATATACATAGTTGTACTCACTATATCTCACGCGCCCGCAATCCACTGCTGATGATGTCACATATTACATCATTCATGACATGGTAAGTGACATCACTGATGACATCTCTTTTTTTTTGTCCTCATTACGCAACAGTTTAAAGTTAGGAGATTCTCAGGGTCCTTTCTCTTAGTCAAACCTTTCTTTGTTTGTGGGTCCAGGGCCACGACCTTCCGGTTTTTCAGAGAACAGGGATCCCCCTTACTTCCATATACTTTTAACCCTTTTGATGCTCATGACGGAGCATCGGTCGAGCTGTGCTCATGATGGAACCGTTCCGTCATGACCACGCCCGTTTTCATTAGGGCCCAGCACCGGCGGTAAATCGGGGCAGCACGGATGAGGTTAAGAAGAAGGATTTATTTACAATTGGGGGATGAGCTAGCCATTATGGCTACTCTTTTAAGCCGTTTAAACAAAGTAGAATCCACTCAGAAAGTGGTGGTGATCCCTAAAGTGATGGGGAGCACACAGTGTTGTTTAAATGCCCCTCACACACCAACAGGCCCCTTGATGTCATGCTTCATCATCGGGGCCTTCGCACCCCTCTACGGGATGCGGCGTGCTACGACTCACGGATACACATGAGCACTTGATAGTGAACTATGTGTAGGTGTGTGTTTAGGGAAGGAGTGTGAGTAGTGAGGTGAGGTGAAAAAGTGAAGGTTAATTAAAAAATACCTGGTTCATAGGAAAAAATTATTTATTAGGTCCTCGGCTGGTATTGTTAAAAAGTGCAAAGTAAGGTTGATAAATATACGTATTAGGGTATATCAACCTTTGAAAACGTCGACATGTTTCGGAGTACAGCGACTCCTTCTTCAGGACGAGGATATGCACGTTATCCTCACCTTACTCACATGGGTGAAGAATGTCAAAGTGTATTCTACCAAAAACAAAAAACTAGGTGAAATGTACCTATCAATGTTTAATGTGGATAAGCTCTGTTGCGCCCAATTGGCGATAGAAGAACCTGTGGAATAAAAAACATAATAAACATCACAGTCGGACGTCCAGGAACAAGGAAAAACAATGGTTTCCAGTTATATGAGGGTAAAAAGAACCCAAAATGAGGTTCAGGGACCCTGTGAAGTAAAACACTGAAAAAGACACACAGTAGACATAGACATACATATATAGTAGGAAACATGCCAGGATATCTTTCCCAACAAATACTGTGAAGAAGAGGAAGGAGTTTTTTTATGGTGGCTTACTTATAGTTCAAGGTTTTCTGACCTCATGAGCCTAAGCGTAGTATTGGGGGATTCCTTCCTCACTGCTCAGTAAAGCAACCTAAAGGATGTTAAGGGTGGATTTTAGGTTGATATAGTTGTTATGAGAGAAATTCTGAGAGAAATTGACTAGCCCTCGATGTTGCGACCCAACTCACGGTTACTGCATGGTCTAATAGACTGCCTTCCCCTCAACGCTGCTCCGACGAAGTGTAGGATCAGGTTAGTAATTTGCCTCTTTTATACTGCCCAGGGCTTCAATTAAGAGAGTAAATTACTTAATTTGAAGCGGAAATATGCCCAAATACGGGTGTAGTGAGCAGGAGAAGTCCGGTATTGCGCGTTGGGCTGGGGCGCGATGCACGATTGAAATGCGCATGCGCTAGGAGTTAGCGCTGCTGTATGAGTGCATGCGCGATTGAAATGCGCATGCGCTAGGAGTTAGCGCTGCTGAATGAGCGCATGCGCGGCGCCTGTTGTTGACTATGCCTGATGAAGTCAGATGGCGCGCATGCGCGTCAAGCAGACGCTGCTGCCCTGCGCTTTTTATACTAGCCACCTGAAGGACTTACAGAGAGGAACAGTGGGGGTATAGCGTTATTCATATCAAACCCCGTGTACATGATAAATTAATTGCATTCAAAATAATAAAGGTACCCACAGACGGCATTGTACAAAATTGCAATGAGATAAATGCATGGTAGTTTCAGTAAGTTGTGCTGTTAACCTGGAGGAAAACCAAGATATGTCCCTGTTATCAGAAAGGATCAGTGTAACTGGCTCCAAGGAATGGAGTCATTTAGCCCAGAGGTGTCAGTCCCAAGACGGAACACCCACCGCTGCTCTTTCTCAAAAAGCCCTGCCTCTGTAGGCAGTTGCTCGATCACTGTCCAGTGTATCTCATTTACACAGTGTTGGTATTCAAGAAAATGGGCTGCCATTTTAGTAGTTGATTTTTTGCATCTAATGTTGCTTTTATTGCTTTTATGCTCATTGGTCCTTATTCTGACTTGCCTCGCTGTCATGCCCACGTATTCCTTCTTGCAGGCCTTCATCTGAGATGTTGCATTCACGTAATCATTGGACTTGGTGATTGACTGACAGGCCCAAACAAAAGTGTGCTCAAGACATATGTAGTATCCCCCTATTAAACTCGATTAAACTCTATGGAACTCTTCCCATATCTCCCAGAATTTTTATTTCTTGGAAAATGGTTTCTTATTTCTATCCAAGTTGTGAACCTTTAAGACTGAGGCTAACCATTCTCTGTGGGTCGGTGGAGTTGGGCTTATCCATTGTAAACATACCTCCCTCCTTGCCAGCAGGACCAACATAAACATAAGGTTTTCCTGGGCTTTAGTTAGTAACCTTAGTGCATGCCCACCCATTACCCCGAAAATGATAAGGTCTGTACTTACAGTTAGATGTCTTCCCATTACCCCATCTAAGGTGTTACCCACGTCCTTCCAGAAACCATAGAGACTGGGGCACTGCCAGAACATGTGCAGGTCGTCGGCCCTCTGCAATCTGCATTTTGGACAGCTCTTCACTGTGGCCCCGTTCAGTTTTGATAATCTTTTCGGGGTCCAGTAGGCTCTATGGATGGTAAGTAAGTGGTTTCTTTTAAGAGCAGCAGAAGTGACATTCGACCAGCATTTGCTCGTAGATACTCGCCATATATTGTTTGTATCCATCGTCAGCAGCTCTTTCCCCCAGATGCTCTCCGGGATCCGGAAGTCCTCCTCCCCTGCTGAAATTAGGGCCCAGTACCAGTAGGAGACTTCTTTCATGAGGGGATTCCTGTCCAACAATTTTACTTCTAGGGAACTATTTCCTTTTCTGGGTTCTTTAAGCGACTTTGTCCAACTCAGGAGTTGGTACTATTTAAATTTCGAAAGTGTGGAGTTCATGCAGTCTGATAATATTTCCCAATCTAGAAGCTCATTCTTAAACAGGAGTTTGCCCCCTTCCAGTATTCCTGCTGTTTTTAGAGGTACCGCTAAGCTGTCCTTAAGGCAGTCCGGAGTAGTAGGGGAGTTCCAGATCGGACCCTTGTCACTGTAAAGAGGAATGTCCAGCGTAGATCTTACGCAATACCACAACTTAGCGGCTGATTTCAAGATCTTTAATTTGATTTTTTTGAAAAACTTATATAAAAAATGGCTGGTGTTGTTCGTCATTTTCTGTAGAAATACTGGATAGTTTTCGTAAAGGCCCAGCAGCGCCCTGCTGGTTTTGAGTTGGAACGCCCTACAATATTCTAGGAGGTCTGGGCTAGCTAGGCCTCCCTGTTCCTTTCTTCTCCGTAATTTGTGCCAGGCAATCCTTGTTTTTTTTGAGAACCAAATAAAGCTAGAGAGGTCTCCCTGAGTTTTTTTGATAGATTCTCTATTTACCTCCAATGGAATAGAGCTAAAGATAAAAGTACATTTCGGCAATATTGACATTTTTATGATATTTGATTTACCCAGAAATGTTAGTGGTAACCCGCTCCAGACTTTCAGCAGCCTTTTTACCTCGACCTCGATTCTATGAATATTGATTTGAGTTATTTTTTCAATGTTTTTTACTAGGTCAATACCCAGATATCTTTGCAATATGGGTTTGAGAATTTCTCATTCCAACTCATAATTTCAGTTTTGGATTGATTTATCTGGTAGCCTGATAATTTCCCAAAAACAATCAGAGTCTCCTCTGTTGCCTTAAGGGCTTCTTTTAGGTCAGAGGTAAAGATCATGAGATCATCCGCGTAAAGAGCGACTTTTTTATACCACCCTTGATATTGAAAAGGGGAGATTAAGGGTTGGTTCCTCAGGCATTCTGCCACTGTCTCAATATAAAAATTAAAAAGCAAGGTGGAAAGGGGACATCCTTGCGTGTTCCTCTGCCTATCTTGATGTTCTCTGTAAGCGTGCCATTGATTAAAATTTTTGCTTTAGGCGAGTTATAGATGTTTTCTACCATTTTTATTATGTTTTCCCCTAGATCACATTTCTTTAGGACCTCGCTTAAATAATTCCAATTTACTCTATTGAACGCTTTAGCAGCGTCTACTGTAATTATCGATAGAGGAAGCTTCTCAGTAATGGCAATGTCTATTGCTCCAATGAGCTCAAGGGTAAGATCTTGAAGGTGTCTTCCTGCCACGAAGCCCTTCTGGTTGGAGTTTATCAGAGCCCCCGCAATTTTCCCTAATCTTATGGCCATAATTTGGGTGAAGATCTTATAATCGCAGTTTAAAATGGATATTGGGAGGTAAGACTCACATTTTTTCGGATTTTTTCCTGGCTTTAAAAGAATGGAGATGGTTGCATCATTCCAGGTCTCAGGAATTTTACCATTTTCCAGAAAATTTTTATTAAAGAAAACTGTTAGATAGGGGACCAGAGTGTCTTTTAATTTCATATAGAAGTCATTTGGGAGAGCGTCGGGTCCTACCGCTTTACCTATTTTTAGATTTTTTATAACTCCATCTACCTCCTGAGTTGTTATCTCACCGTTGAGAATTTCTTTCTCTTCAGGAGTCAGGGTGGGGATGTTTTGCATGTCTAGGAATGATTTTATTTCCTCGACTTTCGGATTGCAGTCCTCCGAGTACAGGTTTGAAAAAAAGGTTAAAAATTCCTGTTTATTACTGCCTCTTCAGAACCATTGAGGGAAGGATTGACTGGATCTATACTGCCAATTTTATTTCTAGCTTGGTCTGTTTTGATCTTCCAGGCAAGCATTTTCCCGCATCCCTCTCCATATTCGTAATGGGCAAGTTTGCTGCAGTCCAATCTCTCTCTAATTGTGACCTCTAATATGGCAGCTAAGCTGTCTTTTAGTTTTAATCTTTCCTTTTCTAATTCTTGCCCTCTCGGGAAGGAGCTGTCTGAAGATATTTGCTGATCCAAGATTTTTAGGTTATCCTCTATTTTCTGAATTTCTTTTTTAAGCACCCTTGATTTGTGTGTGGTTAGCCCGCAGATTTTCCCCCTAATTACTGCTTTATAAGCTTCCCAGACCACTTGGAGTGGGGCGGATTCGATGTTATCCTCAAAATATAGCTCTGTATCTTGTTTGAGCTGGTCAATAATTTTAGAATCCAAAAGGACTGAACGATCCAACGTCCATCTAGGCATCGTTATGTTGTCTTTTATTTTTAACGTGATTTGAACGGCAGAGTGGTCAGAGAGATGAGCGGGGAGATGGACTGCAGTCTGAACTTTTTCTAGTAACCCTAGGTCTACTAGGAAATATCGTTTCTCGATTGTATTCCAAGTTTTTTGTTTATGAAAGTGAAGTTGCCTTGTCCCTTCTCTTTCCATATATCGATTAAACGTAGGCCCCTTTTATAGACTTATAACAACAAAGGGTGTCCAGGAGTCGCCACTCAATGTTTGTACTCGAGACCTTTCAACCAGTGACTATATGAGTTAGACTGTGTGTGCTCAGATGTGAAGAAACGTTTAACTACTCATATATACGACATGCAACATGGGTAGGAATTTTTCCCATCAGTTGCCGTTCTGTACCACCATTATCACATCATGTGGGTTCTCCTTACCCAGGAGTTAGTATACAAGATCAATCACACTCTAACAGGTGTGAGGAGTAGGGAGACCGATGTAAAATGTTTGTGTGATGGTATCAAAATATGGTGTTTAAACAAAAAGTTGTACACCTGAGGGAAAGCAGTGCAGTGAGTGTAAAGTGATAAGTGGGTAAAATTGGGTGAAACTGAGTAGAAAAGTGATTTATTAGTATCTCTCAGACCCCAAGGTTAAAAACAAGTGAAAGGTAGATTTGACAGAATATCTACCGGCAAGAGGTCAACATGTTTCTGCATACCATCGGAAGATTTTCCTTATGCATTCGTCAGGACCTAGATGGTGCTACTGCTTGCAATTTAATAAGTGAAGTTAAAAGGGAAAAATTTCACCTGAAAAGCAGGTGTAGAATCTCCACCACAGTCTACAAAAGTCACATAGGAGACAAAGAAAAGAGAAAAACATTACACATATTAGAGAATGCACTCAATATATCGTGCTATTCTGGTGGTCACGTATTGACATTTAGACAGACGTGATAACACTCACCCAAAACTTGTGGGGATGGCGCCTCACCTCACCTGGCAGCAGCTCAGGTAGAATAGGAGCACCGCTCTGTTTTGCAAAACATAATCACAGGGACACTCAACCGATACCGTTATAACAAGACAAAACAACTATCATGTGTGTCTCCGATAGCGTGAGAGACAACTCGTAAGTTTTCAAAATGTCATCGGTGCCGTACCGGAAAAGTTGTATAAGTATAGGCTTCTATCACTGTAAAGCTAAGGGCTCGTAGCGGACAGGGTTGCCTATCTAGATTACGTAACCGCACTCTCACCTCTCCGTCGGTGTCTCCAAGCGTCCCTCTGGGCTGTTCTGGGGAGGCACCGAACTAGAGAAAAGGGCGGGTATATGAGTAAGACCAGTGTGGTGCATGATGGGAGTCGTAGTTTTTTAGGTGGCAAGGAAACTTGGAAAAGATGGAAAATGGCTCAATGATTTCATAATGACATCCACGGTATTGGTTCGTTCAGGCCATCCTTGTCACTGTTTAATTTGTAAACCCATTTCTGCTCTATTTTGAACAGAAACTTTCCGACATCAGGGCAGTGATCAGGTATCGTCGGCTGTTCGAGTATTGTCCACTTGAACTCACTGGGACCATGGCCTTTTTCCAGAAAGTGGGCTGTCAGGCGAGTTGCTTGTTTCCGACAGCGAACTGTGCTCTTGTGCTCGCCAATTCTTATTTTGGTTTTACGGGTTGTCATCCCCACATATCTCTTTCCGCACGGGCAAGTGATCATGTAAATTGTATTCTCGCTGTTACAGTTCGTGAACTTACGCTGTTGCCATGGGCGCATAGTTCCGATATCCACACTGGTGGACTTGGTGGTTTGTGGACATGCCGAGCAACTGCCACACGGATGGTGTCCTTGTACCGGCGGAAGGTCCCAAAGTGCTCCCACTTGTCTAGATTGTTTAGTTTTGGGACGAGTGGGAACTAGGTGGTCTTTTGTGTTGGGTCCTCTTTTAAAGGCAAAAAGTGGCGGTGGTAAAGTTTCTCCACTAGAATTCAAAATAGACCAATGTTTGGTTACTATTTTCCGTACCTCATTGGATCTTGTGTGAAAAGTGTTCACGAAGGTCATTCTGTTAGATCTTTCTTTCGGAATAGTCTCCAATAGGGCATCCCTGTTATTATTAGAGGCCCTTTTCTTCGACTGGCGGATGATTTTGGCTGGGTATTTCTTTTCTCGTAAATATTCCGAGAGTGTCTCAGAGTGTTTTTCGAATGACTCTTTGTTGAACAGTTTCTCCTGAGTCTCAGGAATTGCCCAAAGGGCAAGTTATCCCTGAGCGCCCGAGGGTGGCAACTATCGTAGCTCAGAAGAGCGTTGCGTGCCATGGGTTTCCTGTACAGTTCCGTTTTTAACCCGTCTTCTGTGACCACTATCAAGAGATCTAAGAACGGTAGTTCCTTTCTACTGAACTCTAAGGTGAAGTTCAGAAATTCATTGCAGTTGTTAAGCCAATTGTGGAACTCTAACAGACTGGCCTCAGATCCTCTCCATATGACAAAGACATCATCTATGTATCGCTTCCACAGGCGAAGCGATACATAGTATGGGTTGTCTTGGTGCAGTATTTTTGTTTCTTCTAGTACAGGAACATAGAGATTCGCCAGACTAGGCGCAAAAACACTGCCCATACTGGTGCCAGAGGTCTGGAGGTAGATGGTATCCTCGAATTTAAAGTAATTGTCTTTCATTGCCATTTCTGCCAATTCCATAATGAAGGAAACTGGAGTAGTTGTCTGTAGGTCCCTTTCTTGAAGGATATTGCCTACCACTTCCAGGGTCTCTGTTTGAGGGATTGACGTGTACAGAGACTCTACGTCAAAGGACACAAGTAGATCCATGGAACTATCAAAGTTTACGTCCGGAAGTAAACGTAACATATCTTTTGTGTCCTTGAGATATGTCGGCATTTCTTTGACAATAGGATTAAGGAAGTGATCCACAAATGTAGAGAGTGGCTCTAAAACTGAACCTATGCCAGAGATGATTGGTCTCCCGGGTGGTGGTCTCTTCTGTTTGTGCACCTTTGGTAGGCAGTAGAAATAGGGGATCGACGGGTGAGAGGTACAGAGAAATTGGCCCTCTTGTGGAGTGATCCATCCTTGAGATGTCGCCTCTTCCACTAGATGGCTGATCTTGGTTTTGAGCCTTTCAGTGGGGTCGTCTTTCAGAGGTAGGTATGACTTGCGATCTTGTAGTTGCCTAAGACATTCTTGTCTGTAGGTTTCTTTGTCGAGGATCACGATGCCACCGCCCTTATTTGCAGGCTTTATAATGATCGATTCATTGGATGACAGTGACTGTAGTGCTAGTTTCTCTCTATTCGGTAGGTTTACAAAGGACTTTGGTTTCTTTGTTTTGTAGAGACGTTCAATGTCTGTTTCAACAGCTTCTTCAAAAGTTTGAACCCTACTAGGTAATCCAATTGTTGTAGGATTAAAGGTCGATGGTTTCTTCAGACCAGTATTGACGACAGAGTCTGTGTTTTCTCCAGGATTCTGTTTGGCAAAGAGGTAGTGGAGTCGAACCTTCCTGAACAATTTAGAGATCTCTATTTGGGTGGTAAATTGGTCCCCTTCGTTGGTTGCCACGAAGCCTAGTCCACGGTTCAGGAGTTGTTCCTCATCTTCGGACAGGTTGTAGGAGCTCAGGTTGATTACGAGGCTGGTTGATCTGGGGTTATGCTCGTCCCTGCTCTGTCCTGCGGGATCTTCTTCCCATTCCTCAGGTCCATAGTTGGTTGTTGCAACGGGGTCGTCCATCGGACCTGGGATCCTTGTCCCTGTCTTCTTCTCCCTCTGTTGGTCCTCTGGCCATACCCTAAAAAAGGCGGTTGTCCTTGGGGTTGCTGCATTTGTGGAGGGAAGAAAGGGGGTCCCATTTGGGGAAAGTTGGGGCCATACATCCATGGGCCCGGTTGCCAGAAAGGTTGGAACTGGTTTTGACCAAAATTGTTGAAGTTGCCTCTGTTGCCTCTTCTATTACCACGTCCTTTGTATGGTCGTCCATTTCCTCGTTGTGATGTATCCGAATCACTGGAGTTGTCGTCAGAGCTTGAGGTCGCATAACTCGAACCCCTTCGACCTCCATTCTGGTTAAATGTAGGTGCTGCTATTTCTACTGCCTACCAAAGGTGCACAAACAGAAGAGACCACCACCCGGGAGACCAATCATCTCTGGCATAGGTTCAGTTTTAGAGCCACTCTCTACATTTGTGGATCACTTCCTTAATCCTATTGTCAAAGAAATGCCGACATATCTCAAGGACACAAAAGATATGTTACGTTTACTTCCGGACGTAAACTTTGATAGTTCCATGGATCTACTTGTGTCCTTTGACGTAGAGTCTCTGTACACGTCAATCCCTCAAACAGAGACCCTGGAAGTGGTAGGCAATATCCTTCAAGAAAGGGACCTACAGACAACTACTCCAGTTTCCTTCATTATGGAATTGGCAGAAATGGCAATGAAAGACAATTACTTTAAATTCGAGGATACCATCTACCTCCAGACCTCTGGCACCAGTATGGGCAGTGTTTTTGCGCCTAGTCTGGCGAATCTCTATGTTCATGTACTAGAAGAAACAAAAATACTGCACCAAGACAACCCATACTATGTATCGCTTCGCCTGTGGAAGCGATACATAGATGATGTCTTTGTCATATGGAGAGGATCTGAGGCCAGTCTGTTAGAGTTCCACAATTGGCTTAACAACTGCAATGAATTTCTGAACTTCACCTTAGAGTTCAGTAGAAAGGAACTACCGTTCTTAGATCTCTTGATAGTGGTCACAGAAGACGGGTTAAAAACGGAACTGTACAGGAAACCCATGGCACGCAACGCTCTTCTGAGCTACGATAGTTGCCACCCTCGGGCGCTCAGGGATAACTTGCCCTTTGGGCAATTCCTGAGACTCAGGAGAAACTGTTCAACAAAAGAGTCATTCGAAAAACACTCTGAGACACTCTCGGAATATTTACGAGAAAAGAAATACCCAGCCAAAATCATCCGCCAGTCGAAGAAAAGGGCCTCTAATAATAACAGGGATGCCCTATTGGAGACTATTCCGAAAGAAAGATCTAACAGAATGACCTTCGTGAACACTTTTCACACAAGATCCAATGAGGTACGGAAAATAGTAACCAAACATTGGTCTATTTTGAATTCTAGTGGAGAAACTTTACCACCGCCACTTTTTGCCTTTAAAAGAGGACCCAACACAAAAGACCACCTAGTTCACACTCGTCCCAAAACTAAACAATCTAGACAAGTGGGAGCACTTTGGGACCTTCCGCCGGTACAAGGACACCATCCGTGTGGCAGTTGCTCGGCATGTCCACAAACCACCAAGTCCACCAGTGTGGATATCGGAACTATGCGCCCATGGCAACAGTGTAAGTTCACGAACTGTAACAGCGAGAATACAATTTACATGATCACTTGCCCGTGCGGAAAGAGATATGTGGGGATGACAACCCGTAAAACCAAAATAAGAATTGGCAAGCACAAGAGCACAGTTCGCTGTCGGAAACAAGCAACTCGCCTGACAGCCCACTTTCTGGAAAAAGGCCATGGTCCCAGTGAGTTCAAGAGGACAATACTCGAACAGCCGACGATACCTGATCACTGCCCTGATGTCGGAAAGTTTCTGTTCAAAATAGAGCAGAAATGGGTTTACAAATTAAACAGTGACAAGGATGGCCTGAACGAACCAATACCGTGGATGTCATTATGAAATCATTGAGCCATTTTCCATCTTTTCCAAGTTTCCTTGCCACCTAAAAAACTACGACTCCCATCATGCACCACACTGGTCTTACTCATATACCCGCCCTTTTCTCTAGTTCGGTGCCTCCCCAGAACAGCCCAGAGGGACGCTTGGAGACACCGACGGAGAGGTGAGAGTGCGGTTACGTAATCTAGATAGGCAACCCTGTCCGCTACGAGCCCTTAGCTTTACAGTGATAGAAGCCTATACTTATACAACTTTTCCGGTACGGCACCGATGACATTTTGAAAACTTACGAGTTGTCTCTCACGCTATCGGAGACACACATGATAGTTGTTTTGTCTTGTTTTAACGGAATCGGTTGAGTGTCCCTGTGATTATGTTTTGCAAAACAGAGCGGTGCTCCTATTCTACCTGAGCTGCTGCCAGGTGAGGTGAGGCGCCATCCCCACAAGTTTTGGGTGAGTGTTATCACGTCTGTCTAAATGTCAATACGTGACCACCAGAATAGCACGATATATTGAGTGCATTCTCTAATATGTGTAATGTTTTTCTCTTTTCTTTGTCTCCTATGTGACTTTTGTAGACTGTGGTGGAGATTCTACACCTGCTTTTCAGGTGAAATTTTTCCCTTTTAACTTCACTTATTAAATTGCAAGCAGTAGCACCATCTAGGTCCTGACGAATGCATAAGGAAAATCTTCTGATGGTATTTATTTATTTATTTCTGAATTTGTAAAGCGCCTGGTTACACTGTCAGTGTGTCCCCGCGCTGTCAGAAGAGCCAGCTACTCCGTCAGTCAGAACAAGACGGGCTAATCTTTAGGAAAGAGGAATGTTTTAAGTTTCCTGCGGAAGATGAGCTCCGATGTTTCCACTCTTAAGCACATTTGTGTGCCGCCAAAGTACGAAAGGATCTTCCTCCCATTCTGGCTTTCTTGTGTCTGGGGACAGCGAGAAGGCCTGCTCCTAACGAGCGGAGTTGTCGGGTGGGCGTATAGGGGCAGAGAAGGTTCCGAAGGAAGGCCGGGCCCTTGCCATGTACGATCCTGTGACCAATACAAAGGACTTTGAAGTCGATTCTTTCATTGATCGGAAGCCAATGTAGTGTTTGTAGGGATTTTTTTGAGGCGGCTCTTCTGGGCAGCCGGGGGACCAGGCGAGCGGCAGCATTCTGAATTGTCTGCAGTCGCCGCCGACTAGTGGCTTTGGCACCTAGATACAGGGCATTGCCGTAGTCCAGTCTTGACGTGACAAGGGCGTGGACCAGGGTCTTCCTAGATGATTCTGGGAGCAGGTCGATGGTTTTGCGGAGTTTCCGTAGAATCGAGAAGCACGTACCAGCTACCCGTCTGGTGTGGTAGTCGTAGTCCAACTTTGAGTCCACCCATACTCCAAGATTCTTGACCTGATCTCTAGGGGTAGGGAGGGGCCCCAAGGTCTGCGGCCACCAGGCAGATGACCAGACTGAGGGGGGTTTTCCAACAATCAGCACCTCAGTCTTGTCACCGTTAAGACGGAGGCAGTTCTTCGCCATCCATCCAGCCAGCTCCTGGAGGCATGCTGAGACATGTTGACCTCTTGCCGGTAGATATTCTGTCAAATCTACCTTTCACTTGTTTTTAACCTTGGGGTCTGAGAGATACTAATAAATCACTTTTCTACTCAGTTTCACCCAATTTTACCCACTTATCACTTTACACTCACTGCACTGCTTTCCCTCAGGTGTACAACTTTTTGTTTAAACACCATATTTTGATACCATCACACAAACATTTTACATCGGTCTCCCTACTCCTCACACCTGTTAGAGTGTGATTGATCTTGTATACTAACTCCTGGGTAAGGAGAACCCACATGATGTGATAATGGTGGTACAGAACGGCAACTGATGGGAAAAATTCCTACCCATGTTGCATGTCGTATATATGAGTAGTTAAACGTTTCTTCACATCTGAGCACACACAGTCTAACTCATATAGTCACTGGTTGAAAGGTCTCGAGTACAAACATTGAGTGGCGACTCCTGGACACCCTTTGTTGTTATAAGTTTTGTAGGGGCATGTGTCCAGTCTCGAGTCGTAAAACCTGCCCTTAGACCCTCCGTTAAATAGTGTGTTTTGTGTCCCTTTTATAGACTCCCAACCACTCTCTCATTCTTGGCAAACTTGCCTGTTTGCCTCTAGGATACCGGTCCACTTTTGGATCTAAATTAATATTGAAGTCTCCGCCCAAAATCACATGAGATGTTGCCGAGATCAACTGGCTGCTGATGATGTCACATATTACATCATTCATGACATGGTTAGTGACATCACTGATGACATCTCAAATGCCAGCATCCAGTGAATGTGTTTTGGTTCATTATTTAAATATGTGTTATATTTATATAGCAATTTTAATTGAAGAATGAGTGGATATATAAATATCTGGAGGGAGGATTTAGTAGCGTGTGATTGACTGTTTACTTGACTAATTTAAAGTGTCTCACTAAATATATTGGATAGTGACTAAAGTGTGTGAACATCTGTATCACTTTGTCAGTTGTTGTGTAAACTTCTTCTCCCGTTGGTTACTAGCTATTTGAAAGTCTATATTAGTTATTGATTAGTTAACAGTATTTGTATGGGAGAGTGAATGTGTGTGTGGTTCGGTGGGGGGGGGTGTGTGTGACTGCCCAAAGATGTGTGAATAGTTGATTCAGTAAGTATATGAAGTTAAAACTATATATTATAACAGTTGTTTGGGTGAGTGAATATTTTTCTGGGTGTGGTGATGAGCAAATATCTCTGTAAATGGTACATGTCCAACAAACTAGAAAAATAAAAGTGTATGTGTCCATTGTTTATAAATAAGTATACATAAGACTCAGTGATTGTATGAGTGACTATTTGGATAACTGTATACTTGTAATAGTGTTTTTATAACACACTAAGTATGAGTTACTATCTATGTGAATAGATAAAGTGGTGTTTGTATAAGTGTGTAGCTAAGTAAATATAAGTATGATCCATTGTTTGCAAAGTGAATAGGATGACTTCATAAGTGAATAGGATGTGTGAGTTAGTGTGTAATGTCGATATAGGTGTATAAGTATATTTGATAGTGTTCTATTGATCATTGGCTGCATGTATGAGTGAATCTATAGGTAAGAGATTAGATGTGTGTATGGATCTAGGAATCACTGAGTGGGTTTTTAGAAACTTGTATTGGTGTGTCAATGGATTCAAATATGGTACTCTGTATTTTACAGTGAGTGATGAAAGGTTATACTAGTGTATGATGAGGTGTATCTGATTTTCACGTGGATGATGTCATCAGTGATGTAATTTGAGATGTCATCAGTGATGTCACTGACCATGTCATGAATGATGTAATATGTGACATCATCAGCAGTGGATTGCGGGCGTGCGAGATATTGTGAGTACAACTAACTATATCGGAGGAATTTCAAGGCTTTTGTACGAGTGAAATGTCCAGCTAACTACAACACCCTTAAAACCTATGTTTTTTTCAGTGAATTTCTAAGGTTTTTTAAATGCTAATTCCTAACTGTATCAGGCCTGAAACCTATGGTTTTTTCAGTGAATTTCAAAGGTTTTTTAAAATGCTAATTCCTAACTACCTCAGGCCTGAAACCTATGGTTTTTTCAGTGAATTTCGAAGGTTTTGTAAATGACAATTTTTAACTGTAATAATTGTTATATTTATTTATTTTTATACTGATTTACCACATTTTTTTAAACTATTTATTTTTAGATATCTTATTTTTTAAATTACATTACAAAATATACTTTCTCAGAATGAATTACTTTAGTTTAAATACTTTGCAAATAGGCAATAGACTTTTAAGTACAGTAGTTACAGTTGTTGCAATGGGCAACACAATTTCAAACACAATGCAACATTGACCTCAATGTGAATTTCTAGTTAAATGCAATTAGTTACTTTATGGATTACTTTTCTAACCACAGGACTGGATCCTAGATTCAGTCCTTGGACATCTCCTATAAACGGTTGACTAAAAGCGTTTTAGTTACAGTAATGATTTTGAAGGAATATTATTGTATTTTAAAAGTTGACACTTAGAAATTTTTTCACATAGAATCACCAATGTTATCCTATGGCAGGAAATTCCTTTAGCAGGTAAGTAGTGCTATTGTCACTTTTTCTTACTCAGTGGAGGATCCTGGATCCAGCACTGCTGCATCTCCTGTAAACAATTGAAAGAATGCGTTTTAGTCATACAGGCAATGTTTTAGGAATATTTTTATTTTGTGAAAATAGACACTTAGAAACTCTTCTGCTGAAAACCAGACAATGGATTCCTATGGAAGGAAATACAAGTTACTGGTAAGTATGGTTAGAATTACTCTCCAGGGTCAGTGCTGGGCTAAAAGATGCAGCACTGGGTTCTCTCCTGATAACAGGTGAGTAAATCGGAATTCGTTTGTTTGGATGATTTTAGGTGAATATTTTAAAGTTCCAAAACTCCACACAGAAGAATTTCCAAGTGAAACCAGTCAATGTTAGCCTGTGGAAGGAAAGTCAAGTTACTGGTAGTATGTGGTTAGAATTACTTTTCATGATTAGTACTGGCTCAAAGATGCAGCACTGAGGTCTCTCCGGATAACATGTGAGTAAATCGGAATTCGTAGTTCGGCTGATTTTAGATGAATATTTTAAAGTTCCAAAACTCCACACTTAGAAGAATTTCCTAGTGAAACCACTCAATGTTACCCTATGGAAGGAAATTCACTTAGCAGGTAAGTAGTGTTATTGTTACTTTTTCTTAATTCCCCAACTTAAACAGCGCCACAGGGCGTGTTTGCACACATGTGAATTCAGGCCCCGCCCCCTCCCTTCACCACTGTGCAAACGCAACCCGTGGTACATTTTAAGTTGGGGAATTAACTCCCCATGAATACTGAGGATCCCTGGGGTGCAACTAGCCCACCAGCTACCTCCAGTAAGCACCACAGAACTGTGTTGCAGAGAGGTGTAAAAAGGGGCGTGGCTTCAGAACACCTCTCTGCAACGCAGCTCCCTGGCGCACACTGGAGGTACCTGGTGGGCTAGTTGGCCCCCGGGACCCCCAGTATTCAAGGGGAATTTGATCCCCCTCTGCAAACGGGCCAGGAGGCGCGTTTGCAGAGAGGTGCAATAAGGGGGCGTGGCCTCCGGCCCGATCCCGTTTTTTTATTATTATTATTTTGTGAAGGGGGGCTGTGTATCCCCCCTTCCTTTTTCTTTTTTAGGGCCCTGGGGACCCCATCCCCCAGGGCCTCACCCCCACCGCAGGAGCCGGCCCTTGGGGGTGGCAGTCCCCAGGGCCTGTACAAGAGTCTAGAAGGGGGGCCGCGCGGCCCCCCTCCCATAATTGTTTGGTGTCCCGGGGTGGCAGTCCCCAGGGCTGGGGGAGCCTCAGAGCCCCCCCACACCCAATTTTTTGTAGCCCCAGGGAATGGCGATCCCCAGGCCTGGGGGGCCTGAGAGCCCCCCCACCCACATTGAATAAGCCCCGGGGGTGGCGGTCGCCGGGGCTGGGGGGCCTGAGAGCCCCCCAACCAAATTGAATAAGCCCCGGGGATGGCGGTCCCAGGGGATGAGGGGCCTGAGACCCACATTGAATAAGCCCTGGGGGTGGCGGTCCCCGGGGCTCAGGGGCCTGAGAGCCCCCCACCCAAATTGAATAAGCCCCAGGGGTGGTGGTCCTGGGGCTGGGGGGCCCCTTTGGGCACCCCATAACAATTAAAACATTGCCCCCAGGATTCGGCCCACCCGGGGGCTAAATAGCAACGAAGCGCGGGAGTCCGCCCTTCGTTTTTTAAATTTCGGCCGAAATTCGCGCTGGGTGCGCGAATCTCGCAGATTTTTTTTTAATGCTTTTTTTGGCCCTGGGGGTCCTTGTGGGACCCCCTGAGCAGGCCTAGGGGGTCAGGATGTGTCTACCCTGCCCCCTTTTCGCATTTTGCGGCGTTTGTTTTTGGTTTCTTGTGCCTCGGTTCCACCGAGGCACAAGATGGCTGCCAACACTTCCTGATTTTGACAGTTGTCAGCCAATTAGCATTCAGCTCGTGCACGGCAGGGTGCTTGTAGGCTTCACTTAGGGTACGCGGATAGGTACGCGGATCCACTGCGGCTATAGATATATAAATTACTTTAACTATCACTTTCTCAGGAACTACAGAACGGATTTACACCAAATAAGCAAAAGGCACGAGTCTGACCCAAGGACTACATCTTTGCCAAATTTGGTGTAATTCCGTTCAGTCATTCGTGCTGTAGCCGTGGCTAAAGGTCCTACGGGAAATTGCATGGGGAAAACACGTTTTGGGACCCCCCTTTTTTCTCGGCCCCTGCTTCACGAATAACCCCCAAACTTACAGGAAAGGAGTAGAACTGAGCTTGCCAAAAGTTTGGAAAATGTCACGCCCATTCATCAACCAGCGCCAAAGTTATTCCAAATAGAATGTTGGGGATTTCCTATGCATAATAGGTCCTAACTATATCTACCTACTGGCAACCGCTAGTAGGTAATATGTATAAACATATATGTGTGTGATCTGAGAAGCATCTTAAAACAAAAGGGGGTTCTACTATATCCTTAGACTCAGCTTGATGTAAAATAGAGGCGAGAATGATCACTTCAAGTTTAAGCCTTAATTTGAACATTTGTGATTAGTTTAGTCTCTATGTAATGACTAAAATATTGACCGTTGAGAGTCCCTTTGCCAGGTGTGATTATCGAATTCCACATCACCAAATCTTCCAATAAATAGTGTCACATTTAACTCCAATGCTCAAGTCAGTAACTGCATTGAGCGATTGTCACACTTCTTATTTGAAAGAGTAGGGCCCAGATGTAGGTAAATCTGATTTACCGACTCTAGAATACCGAATTTTACCAATCCAGTATTCTAGATTCGGTAAAGCAGATGAAGGTAAAAATTCGGTCATTTTTATCGAATCTGTATGATTCGATAATTACCGAATCGGTATTTACCGATTCGGTAATTGACATTCGGCCATATTCATCAACATGAATTGCGCTCGCAAATGGCCAGATTCTGAGAATCTGGCCGTTTGCGAGTGCGATTTTTGCATTTGGGATTCATCATCCCAAATGCAAAAATCGCTATTACCGAAATTGCATATTTGCGAGGAATTGGATTTAAGGAATCTCTAATAGAGATTCCTTAAATCCAATTCATCAACCAATTGGAAATTGCGAATTCGCAATATTTGGTCGCAATTTACCACCAAGTCTGACTTTAGTGCATTTTTTTCTTTTGCATGTTACACACACACATGTCCTCTGGACATGTGTGTGCGCAACACCTGTTCAAATGTGCATTTGAGGGGTGCTACAGGGTGCCCTTTGGACACCCCTGGCACCCTTCAAATCGCAAATAAGGAATACTCCCCATTCATTCCTATGGTCCTTTTGGCCCATAGGAATGAATGGGGAGTTTTTCCTTATTTGCGATTAGCAATTTGCTAATCGCAAATAAGGAATCAGTAGGAATCGCAATACATTTTGCTAATCCTACATGAATCCCGTTTTGCGAGTCCTTAATAGCGAATCGCTATAATTCGCTATTAGGGCCTCGCAAAACGGGAGATTGATGAATCAGGCTGATTGATTCCTATGGGCCTGTCCGATTCGGTAAAATTACAGATTTTGCAAGGGTGACAGGGTGTCACTTTGACACCCTGTTGCACCCCTGATTTTGACTAGTGTGCCATGTGACACACATACATGCCCTTAGGGCATGTCTGTGTGCCACATGGCACAGGTGTACATGCACAGATGTGCATGTACACAGGTATTCGTTATTTACCATGCAATAGAATTACATGGTAAATAACGAATCGGTAAGGGCCTGTGGCACTGTTTTCTGTGCCACCTACATATTGATTTACCGATTCGGTAAATTTACAGAATCGGCATTTTACAGAATCGGTAACTTTACCGATTCGGTAAATATACCGATTCTGTACATTTTAAGGCCCCTACATCTCCATTTGTAAATACCAGTCGGTAACGGCCGAAATCGGCCGTTACCGCCCCTAGTGAGGTAATACCCACAAAGGATCAAATTTTAGGAAGCTACATTTCCTGTAGCCAGAGAATGTTACGCTTGTGTTAAAGTCTCCTGCTACTATTAAACTGAATTTGGAAATTAAGCCAGGAGACTTTATAAAAACCATTTGAAGTTTAGATAAAGATAGTACCAAATTAGAGGCAGGAGAAAAATAAACATAACAAAGTAAACATTTGTACAGGTATCATTTTATCCTAAAAAAGAAAAATAAGCAACAATATCGTTTTGTAAAGCAGCAACCAACTGCATGGCCTCACTTTTGAAAGAAGATCTTAATAAGATACAAACACACCCATTATTTGGAAGACCTTTTAAACATAGAGGTGCTGGGCTGGAAAGTAAAATTCTAATTAGAAATCCTGGATTAGCCACTTTTTTGTAAACAAATAATGCACCATCAAAGTTAATACCAACATCCTTTGAAGTGAAGAGACATTGCTGACAACCACATTCCAGCTGGTTGAATGTTCCAACCACGCTATCCCCAACCATGCATGGCTGAACAACGCGGTCTTAAACAATGACCGCCTCTTAACCAAGCATGCCTTTAAAATGTATTTAGTTGTAATGTCATATTTAGTAAAGGCAAATGTGTGGTTAAGGATCTGCCCGAGCCCCCGCTCTATGTCCTAAAACCCAGCCACCTGTCCTGACATATGACTCCACCCCTAAAAACACCCTAGCCCCCCGCCATGAATCCTAAAAGCGGACCCAGCCCTAAATAAGAAACCCACCCTACCACTTAAAACACCGCAGCCCCTCTGCGCTCTGACCCCTGAAACCCAGCGCCCATATTTTAATTCGACCCCGACCACCGACCCTAAGACCTAAATCCTTCATCACAGAACTCGGCCCTGTCCCCCCTCTGCCCTGAGCCCTATAATCTTCACCTCATAACTAAAAAACACCCCAGCCCCCCGCTCTGAGTCCCAAATCCACCCCCAGCCATAAAAAGTACTATATCCCCAATCCTAACTACCCAGCCCCTGAACCCTAAAACTGCCCCAGCCATAAAAAGTACCCTATTCCCATCCCACCTACCCAGCCCTCCCTCCATGAGCCCTAAAACCGCCCGCCCCCTAAAAAAGTAATTACAAAATTGTACTCACCAAGATCCTTGTCCTGACAGGAAGTCACCTCCGACCCTCCGCCCAGTTTTCCTCTTCCCGAGCCTAGAGCGCTAACTACCATGGACGTCTAAACCACGCATATGCATGGTAAAGGCATATGCTTGGTTTAGACGTCTGTGGTTACGCCTGCACTGTTAAGCCATTCGTTGGTCAGACTGAGTGGTTTAGGTTGTTTCCCATTCCAGCTACATAGTTTCTGTTAGACACCCTTGGTTTCAGACTGGCTGAGACACATCAAACCCAGTCAGAATTCACTGTTCCAAATAGGATGAGTATGATGCACTTGTCCGATAACCTGTGCTCACCCTCTGGTAGCTTGGCACCAAGCAGTCAGGATTATCCACAGGGCTCGAGTGTAAAGTATTGGCACAACACCCCCCTCGAAGCACACTTGCCTTCGCCACATACCGAATGTAATTAAACACCTATCTTTATATTTTACACACACACTGAAATCTAAAAGAGATACACATTGTATATATACTCTACATTTATTCACAATTGCCAAACTTCTCTATTGAAATCAAAACAAAACACACAATGGATATACACTTAACAGACATATACAATTGTCAGACTTTCCCATTGCAGAAAGGTCAAACAGTCACCAGTCTCTGACTACTCCTTGTGACCCGACCCCTCAGTCTCTCAACTTCACCAGCCAACGATACATGATGCCCCTGCTGGCGCATGTTGAATAGACAGTCGGAACCACCTAAACATGGAAATAAACAGGTACTTAGTTTCATCCATCTGGATTAGATCTCCAGGCTCATTATTGTACCTGCACAAGTGCGGGATCACTATCCCACCCGTAGCCATAAGGTTGTGACCCAGGAAGCTGGCGCGCTCCCCATCTTGAGAAATGTTATCCCCTCAAGTGAAGGTGTGACCTGCCATAGACCCCCCGGCAGTCAGCTACAGATGCCCACAAAAGCAAAATGAACAAATGATGGACCGAAACCCCCTTCCCGGTCACCAAGGAGAACTCCGATATAGCAGGAGACATGTAGCACATTGACACATAGCTCTCCAAACGCCAAACAAAGTAACAGTAACCAGTGTACACAGGCCCCACCAGGGCAAACCTGTGGCACAATCGATGAGCTACCTCAGTGGATGGCACAACTAGTGCAGCAGGCCAACAGAGGCACATTCTAGTTACATGCCCCTGGTATAGGTCTTACCCCATGACAAGGGACTTACAGCTAACTCGAATCAGCACATCATATATACACCGCTCCACAGTATGTACATGATTATCACAGCGCTTTGACTCAGCAGTGCCAAACGTGTTCGTGTCCTAAGACTAGCATCCAGGGCAACGGAAAACTGGGAAAGAGAAAAGCAAAAATTCGAAGTAAAGCACCTTAGAAAGGGCCATTTCCAACAGTTTCCATATAGTACTAGGTGGAACACGTGCTTGTAAGGGCACTTGGAAGCCAGGACCAAGTCTTGTCCTCCATTACTAACTCCTCACTATATTTTTCCTTTATATCGCACTCTGACTTGTCTACAACCATTCTGGCGAGTTACTGTGTCGTTTGTAGCTGAGGTTTTTAAATTCCCAGATGAAGAATGCTGTGATAAAGACCTATCAGGATTATGTATAGTTAATGAATTTGTGGGCAACTCTTTTCCAGGAACTGGGAAAACATCATCACCCATTTTATAAAAAGTCGAGCTATGTTTCATACCAAGGAGAAGAACACCTTAGAGTGAAAGTACGCATTGGATACTGAAACTCCTGCCCTGCTTTAGCATAAGAATGTATCTCAACTAAATCAATATGTTCTGTGAAAATATGCCTAACATCATAAACGTTAAAAAACGTAATAAAATAGCTTGACATTTCTGGAGGGAGTGCTAACTTGATGTAGGAAAAAAGTTCCACAAATTAGAAAGAGTTGAATAAATTATGAGAACTATTAAACTCTCTCTTCCTCCTCCCAGGAAAAATTCTAGAAAGGAAAATATTAGTCTTTTGAATTTAAGTTAAAAATGTCCTCCTTTGATAAAATAATAATTTCAGGAAGATGCTTAACAGAGCTGTTCCCAAACTTGTTATCAGAAAGTAAAGACAGCTTTTACCTACATTCTAATATTGAAGCATATGTCATTAAAAGTTGATTTGAGGTAAGCGAGTTCTCCAGTTATAGCCTGGTGGTCTCTTGTTTTGCCTCAGAATGTGAGAACGTTCGAGTCATTGATATCAATGAACAGAGCATAGCCCATAGTTTAATGTTCTTATTCAAAGTTATAGATTTATCCAAGAGATCATCCAATAATTCCTCCTCCACCGAGATTGTGCTTGCTGGTGATGAAGATTTTGAAATAATGGGCTATCACATTTTCTCCATTGAGTACTATGAAAAATAATAATCTCTTTTTTGACTTTGGAGTTTCACTCTTGAGTGATGAAAAATAGTCAGAGATAGTTCTAATTTTGGGAATTGAAATGACCCTTTGTACCAAAACTTTACATGTTTCTAGATTAGAGTCCTAGGCCTTCATAGTGGGGCTCTGATAAGTAACTGTACGATGAAGGAGCTCTTTTGTATATAGGGTCATTCCCTGTTTCTTAAAGAGCTCTAGCTGGTCAACAGCTCAACATTCTTTTCTTTAGCTACTAAGCCTGCTAAAACCAGTTTTAAGCAAATTTCAATAATGTCTAAAAAACTATTAAAAGTGCGGGGGTTAGGGAGCAGGACCTCTTATCTCAGCCAGGGACCTGCTCTCACCCCCGTAGCTCTGGTCTGCCGTCTGCCTGTGCTGTGCCTCTGCCAGGCTGGTAGGGGTTCGAGCCCAGATTGCCTCCTGTGACTCTCCCCCTTTTTTTTTCCTCCACCACTTTGCACCCCGTTTGCCTGTTGTCCTTAGCCTTGCTTGTTGCCCCCTTTTCCAGCACCTTTTATTGCTGGTTGCACCTCTTTTCTTTTATTGTGATCACTGTGCCCCACAGTTTTTTCTTATTCTAATTACTGTGCCCCTCTGTTTGTACTGTCATTTCTGCATCACACCACTCATTCGTGCCGTTTTTGACCATCTTCTTTCCCTGCTCGTTTTCCATGCTCCCGCTGCTGCTGACCCGGCAGCCCCTCTACTCCGCCGTCCTCGCTCCCGCCTCCCAGCTGTGCCTTCCTCCCACCTACTCCATATAAGGCCGGCCGCTGTGCAGCCGCAAGCAGCGGGCGCGCGTGGCAAGCCCGTTTGTGCCCGTCCGTGACCCGAACCGGCCCGACCGCGACCAGCGCCAGGAACCCTGGATCTCTGCATTGGCAATGCTACGATCCAGCGGCACTCCACGCTCTCAACCCAGGCCACAACAACAACTGCAAACTAGCATCACCAGCCGACACCCACGGACCCTTTAGCTGTCTCCGCTGCCGGCACACCTTCAGCACCACCAAGACTATGGACCCAGTGCAACCCACCCGCAAGAACACAACCGAACCAAAGGCCCTGCAATGCATCCTCCTCAACATCCGATCCCTCCACAAACACGCCACCAAAATCTGGAAATCCCTCGACAGTACCACCCCGGACGTAGCATTCCTCATCAAAACCTGGACCAACGCCACCTCGGGCCGGACTTAGCCATCGTCATTCCACAAGGATACAAGATCTCCAGGAAGGACCGCCTCACCCGCCCGGGAGGAGGATACGCCATCGTCCACAAATCCACCTTCCGCCTGAGCACACTCCCCGACAATCCAACAGACCTGATGGAACACCTTCACTTCAAGAAACTAGCAAGCCCTAACTCTATCCTCCGGGGAACCCTCATCTACCGACCCCCTGGACCCCGCGGACCTTTTGCAAACCCCATCACGGACACCATCTCCTCGCATGCCATTGCGTCCACCAACTACACCCTGCTGGGAGACCTCAACTTCCACCTAGACAACCAACTGGACCCCAGCACCGCATCCCTCCTAGACAACCGCCACAACATCGGACTCCGCCAGATCGTGACCAAACCCACACACTCAGCAGGACACACCCTCGACCCTCTCTTCACAACAGGAAACTCTATCACCTTCAGCCACACCACCGAACTCCCATGTACTGACCATCGATGCGTCCACTTCACCTTCAGAATACCCATCACCCACAGACACCAGCACCTGCTCCCATGAAGAAACTGGACCAGAATCACCGACGACCAGCTAACCTCCTCCCTCAGCAACTCCACCCCAACCATCACGGAAAATGACAACCCCAACACCGCAGCCTGAACCCTACACAGATGGATCTCCGACTGTGCCAACACCAAAGCCCATTTCAAGAAAAACAACAACACCCATGCCATGAAAAAAAAGCCAGATGGTTTACCACCGAACTTCGAGAGTCCAGACGCACTTGCCACCACCTCGAAAAGGCGTGGAGGAACACCAAATCCACAGAAGCCCACAACAACTTCAGAGCCGCCACCAATGACCACCACCAATTCATCCAAGAAATGAGAAAAAAAGCTATTGAAGACAGAATCTCTACTCATGCACACAACAGCAAAGAACTCTTCAACATCATCAAGGAGTTCGCCCAACCCAGCGAGTCCACCAACATCCCTCCCACACAAGACCTCTGCATCAAACTCAGCACCCTTTTCCACCACAAAATCAAGAGCATCTACGACAACTTCGACGAAGACAAGCAACACACTGAACCCTCACTGACCACCCCCGACACCCTGAAATCACTGGACAGCCCTCACCACCAAAAACACTCTGAGGACAATGAAGTCAATCCACTCCAGAGCCCCCACCGATCCCTGCCCCACCACATCTTCAACAGAGCTGCCGACACCATCGCACCTATGCTCTGCCACACCATCAACCGCTCCCTGGCGACCGCCTCGTTCCCCAACTGGAAACACGCTGAGGTCAACCCCCACCTGAAGAAACCCTCTGCAGATCCCACCGACCTATACAACTACAGACCCATCTCCCTGCTCCTGTTCCCAGCGAAAGTCATCGAGAAAGCTATCAACAGCCAACTCGCCAGATTAATCAAACAGCACAACTTCCTCAACTCCGCTCAATCGGCTTCAGAAAAAAACACAGTACGGAAATCACCCTCCTCGCCACAACAGACGGCATCCGCACATTACTGGACAAAGGAGAAACAGCAGCCCTCATCCTCCTCGACCTCTCTGCGGCATTCGACACAGTCTCTCACCACACCCTAACACGCAGACTCCACAATGCAGGGATCCAAGACAAGGCCCTTGGCTGGATCCTCTCCTTCCTCTCCTGCAGAATGCAGCGAGTCAGACTCACCCCTTTCCTCTCGGACCCTACACCTACCATCAGCGGAGTCCCCCAGGGCTCCGCCCTCAGCCTAAGCTCTTCAATGTCTACATGGCTCCACTCGCCCCCATCTTCAGAACCTACGGACTCAACATTGTGTCATACGCAGACGACACCCAACTCATCCTCTCCCTATCCAACGAACCCAACACCACCAGACACAACTTTCGAAAAAGCTTGGAAGCTGTCGCCAAATGGATGAAAAACAGCTGCCTACAACTAAACACCAACAAAACTCAAGTACTCGTCATGAGCCCAAACCCAGATGCCTGTAATGACACCTGGTTGCTCCTAACCCTCGGAAGCCCGACCACCCCCACGGACCCTGCACGCAACCTGGGAATGATCCTGGACTCAGAGCTTAAAATGGACCGTCAGATCAACTCTGTCTTGTCCTCCTGCTTCAACACCCTCCGCCTCCTACGTAATACCTTAATATGGATTCCCCTCTACCACAGAAAGACCGTCACTCACGCCCTGGTGACCAGCAGACTCGACTACGGCAACACACTCTACGCCGGAATAAACAAAAACCTCACCCACAAGCTACAGAACATCCAAAACACCGCCGCAAGACTGGTCCTCAACCTACCAAGACACTGCCACATCTCACAGCACCTGTGCACAATCCACTGGCTCCCCATCAAAGCTAGAATCATCACCTTCAAGATGCTAACCCACGCTCACAAGACCCTCCACAACACCAGACCAGCATATCTGAACAGCTGACTCAAATTTCACGCACCCCAACCCATATGCACCCCTGTGTTCTGGTGCAAGAGGAGGTGTACTATAGAGGAATTGACTTTCAGATGATCCATTGCCTCTAAAAGGCAAATAGGACTTTGCCAGGCTCAGCCAGTCATGTAATGTCTGGCCTGGACAGAAAGGTAGAGCTTTTGCAGCAAGCTTGTAGGAAGCATGTCTAAAATGTGGCTATGTCTTCCCTGGCCCTGTAAGCCTCTCAGATGCTCCAGACTGGAAAGCTACCAAGTGTATCTCCCATCATTTTGCTTGCTTGGATTTTTGTTGAGTTCTGAAGTTTTCGAGGTCTATGCATGATAAATCAATCAAGTTTAAATTCTATTTTTGTATTCTGGGATCTGTAGTCTGATGTTATAATTGGACGAACAGGTCTGCAGATGCCAGGATGGAAAATCCTGGACTGGATGACCTCACGAATGCAACTGGGAAAGCTGAGAGCGATGTTTTGAACCTACTTCCAAAAAGCGTGTTAAAAGCGTAATTACAAGTCCTAGAATGTAAAGAGGGTGGTCAAAAAAGCTAATGGTTGAGAGTGTCGTACATGACACAGCACCACTTGGCAAGTAATTCGCTTCATATAAACTTCCTCTTTCCCATGATACCAGCTGTGTCTCTCTCTCTCTCTCTCCCCGTCGCTTCCCGTATTTCAGCCAGGCCTGACCGAAAACCGCAGACTGGGAGGCAAAGGTATCTAAATATTTCCCCACAGATGTAGAAAAGGAAATTATCTCGGAGCACCGCGCTATTGGGGGGCGTGGTTACGGGTGCATCGCAGCCTTCCTTGACGTTCATGTTCATGTTTCTGGCTGCCCGGTGGGCGTGGTAGAGGAGGCTGGCGCGGGTCCCAGGATGAGCACGGCGGCCATTTGTAAGCCACCCTGGAGCCAAAACAAACTCTGGCTGGGCCAAAATGCGAGAGTCTTCAGAGACTCAGCCCACTCATACCCCACCTCGAGGGAAAAAAGTTCATCCCACCTTGAGAAGAAGGAGGGACTTAAGCCACGGATGCCATGAGCCTCCGTGTGACGTGAGATAACTTCAGTCAGTCGTGTATTTTCCAACAGTACTTTGTTTATCAGAAGTTGTAAGAGCATAGTAATACAAGCCTTAGAAGGCCGCTGACTAGCTGGCTGCATGTGTCTCACTTGTCCCAGGGGGCCGCTTGACAAATAGTCTAGGCTTTGCCCATGTGTCCACACTTGGAGGTTGTAAACTACATTGGAGCCAAGGTGGATCCTGCTAGCAAATCAAAAATGCTTGGATTTACATTGAGAAATAAATCGTTAGTTATCCCTGTCAGGTGCCATCAGATAACCCAGTCCTTTTTCAATTGCATTTTGGTATTTGTAGTTTTGATCGCCTTTATTAATTCAAAACTACAGAAGCAGAAGCCAGAGAAACAATGGTGACATAGTTTATGTTGTTTTTTATTTAGGGTGAAAAGATGTTGCCAACCTTCACTAATACTAACCGCAGGTACAACAAAGGATGTGGCCTAATGGCTAGAGCGGTCGATTTCAAAGCATGGAAACTGGTTCAAGTCTCAAGAGGGACGCTCAACATCCTTAAACTGGGCAAATCACGTAATCTCCTGTGCCTACCAAAATGAATGTGTCCCTCTGTAATGCAACTGGTGCTCACGTAAAGTGCTCTGATACCTTCAGTTCAAGTTCACACTATATAAAACAACAAGTATACAACATAGGCAGCCAGGGTTACCAGAAGCTCCAGGTTACACTACACCGTATCAGTCCTCTGCTTCTGTTTAACAAGTCCTAACACAGAAAATGTGCTGCACATTTTTGCATCACAACACCAGCAGTACAAACATCTCCTACATACACATAGAATATGTCCGGCAGAAACAGCATACGTGTACGAATGTATAACACACCCATAGGCACAGTCCCACACCCACACGTTAGGACTAGCACATGCAGCAGCAGTGCACCCTTGCCACACATCAGGGACAGCATATGCAGCAGCAGTGCACATTTGCTACATACGAGAGACTAGATACGTAGCAGCAGTTCATACTTGCCCCACACAAAAGACAACATAAATAGCAGCAGTGCTCCACTTGCCACACACGAGGAACAACATACGTATCAGCAGTGCACACTTGCCACACACGAGAAACAACATACGTTGCAGCAGTGCACGCATGCCACACACGAGGAACAACATACGTTGCAGCAGTGCACACATGCCACACACGAAGAACAACATACGTTGCAGCAGTGCACACTTGCCACACACGAGAAACAACATATGTTGCAGCAGTTCACACATGCCACACACGAGGAACAACATACGTTGCAGCAGTGCACACTTGATACACACCATGAACAGTACATGCAGCAGCAGTGCACACTTGCCACCCAAAAGGAACAGCACATGCAGCAGCACTGCATATTTGCACAATACAGGCATCAGAAGTGCACACCTCACATCTATCTATCTATCTATCTATCTATCTATCTATCTATCTATCTATCTATCTATCTATCTATCTATCTATCTATCTATCTATCTATCTATCTATCTGTCTATCTGTGTCCCTGAGTGTTTACAGTAGAAGTAGGAGAAGCCCAAGTTCCTATATTGAATATCCTCAAGTGAAAGCATGGCAAGAACTTAAAGGACTTTGGGGTGGAGAGAGAATAAAATGCATGGTGAAAAGAGGCAGTGTTACAACTCACACATCATCAGTAAGGTCTAGTTTGGATAATGGTGTACGGTTCTGAAATCTCATGTGGAACATAATGTCTCTATTTTGAACCCACACATGGAATATTGCTGCTAACTTTAGTGGCCGCCTCTGCCCTTTTGTAGCTCAATTTGGAAGTCACATCTGGAGGACACCTGCCCTTCAATGTTTCCTGCTTGATCCCACTTGCCCCGCATTGTATGAGATACAAATGAAATGTTTGCCCACACTGAGCTCAACACTGCGTCTGGACGTATTTTTTTCTGCTTGACTCCCTACTGCTGCTCGTAGTAACCTAGAACACCACTACAACTACAAATAAACTTACCGCAGCGCCGTGAGGGAAACGGCAGGACCGACGGGCACAGGGGAAGCGCCGAGAGGCTTCCACACTCGGCACCAGGCACTACAGGCCCCAGAAGCACCAGGGGCGGCGCGCCCGTGACACGCTCAGAGCGCCAGGAGGCGGCTCCTCAAAAGGCTGACCCCCCCGGGAGCCCAGCGGGGGAACACCACTACAACTACAAATAAACTTACCGCAGCGCCGTGAGGGAAACGGCAGGACCGACGGGCACAGGGGAAGCGCCGAGAGGCTTCCACACTCGGCACCAGGCACTACAGGCCCCAGAAGCACCAGGGGCGGCGCGCCCGTGACGCGCTCAGAGCGCCAGGAGGGGGCTCCTCAAAAGGCTAACCCCCCTCTCCCCCCGCGAGTTCGGGCCACCCCCCTTGACATTGGTTCACTTTATTTCGTGAGTACTTTCTCAATTTAATTAGTTTTTTACTTGTTTTACGGCTCGTACAAACCCCACTACCATTGGCATAATGCCTCCAAAGGAAAGTAAAGGGAAGAGCGACACTGTTGCTTTTACGGGAGCTATGGATCAATTCATCAAAAGAATGAACAGCGTGGTGGATGAAAGTATAAATATTATGGAAAGGAGGGTTTCGCAGGAACTGGCCATTGCAAGAAGATCTTCTCTTGGGCCAATGGCACATGCTCAAACACCTACTCCTAAAGACAGAATTGAAACAGTAGGAGAGACTAATGGTTCCCTAAGTAATGAAATCATTGTGGATATAAATACTAATAATGATATTTTGAATGCCTCAGAGGGTAGTTCTCTAAATGTCTCAGAATCTATTTTGCAATCACCTAATAATTTACCTAATGCTCGTACTGCACCAGTACCCGTTGAGTCAGCCAAAGTATATAACACTAGGCAGCAGAAAGGGGTGAACGCAGGGGCAATTCCAAAGAATAAACAAGGGCCTACCACTAATATTGGTGGTAAGAGAAAGAAGGGTCCTAAGCAGTCTGCGTCACCTAATATTAGCTTGGACAAAGCGTCTGTTGGTAAAAATAAGGATATAGCAGGGATTGGCGCAGAAGGGGGGAATTCTGCTTCTACTGTCATACTTGAAGCACTACGGCACATACTCCGCCCACTAGAGGAGAGATTGAGTAAAATAGAGATTTTTTTAAAACGTATAGAAAGGGACATAAAGGGGATAATAGACAACCCACAGAGTAAGTCTAGTATTAATCCGCAACTAACATTGTCAAAAGCTATGTCTGCAAAAACCCCAGATGTAATACTAGTGCCAAATGAAAAAGCAGCACCTAAACCAAATGTGGGGGACCCTATGACACCTAGAGAGGTATCCAACAACAAACCACAAAAGCAAAGTACACCAAGCACAACAATAGGTAGTAAGGGGGTGGTAAATGGAAATAGACTAAGTAAAGATCAGGCAAAGGATGTATTCAATCTTCCCCCGGAGGTCTGTCCATTTGTGGCAATCCTGACTGGAGTTCCAGAGTTAGGCAAACAGGAGTTGGAAAGCTCAACTTTCCTCTGGAAAAGGGTGACTCAATGGCTAAACATTAATAGGCCGTTGCCCCCTGGCCTGAGGGGTAACATTCTAAGCATCAGGCGAGTACCTTGGGTGGGCTACTTGGCGAAAGACATAGAAGGGGATAGCATAGTTATTAATTTTGACAATCCAAGAACAGTTAACTACATCTGTAATTGGAAGTATCCCAACCCAGACCCAGCCACCACCATACAACCATTCAAACTAACATACTTTTACCCATCCGGTCACTTTCATTCTAGGACTGATGGGTGGACCATGGTAAGACACCGTGGCAGGAGGCACCAAGGAGGAGGTTGGTTAGGACAAATCCATCATCCCCATAATTTCTTCTCCCATAACCAATTTGATTGTCTTGAGTCAGTCGATTGACTACAGGTAATTCCATCGACCAACACACCTGAGGTATCTTCATTAAATTATGTAATCCCCAAACTTAGTGTAGCATCTTCTAAGGAGAGTGGGGGGTGAATATACCACTTAATCACCAGCAGATTGGCTGTGAAAAAGTCTGTAATAGCAATAACATGGTAGGGAATGGGCATGAAGTAACCATGAGGCCTTGTGACTCGAAGAAAGGAGATAGTGAAAATAGCGAGTTATTAGTGGATAGGTACGTGAACATCTGTACTATTGTTGATGAAAATCTACCCCCCAATATTAAATCTAGTACCCATTGTTTAAAAGAGGGACCCCCATTGATAACATTAGTTTCGTGGAATATCGCTGGAGTTGGTACAAAAATGTGTGACCCTGACTGGAACAGCTACACGAACACATTTGATATCTGTGTGCTACAGGAAACCTGGGCCGCGGATCAGGTCCATAGAATAGGATATAGAACCTACCAAGTGGCGGCCGTCCCTTCAGTAAGAGGGCGAGCCTCAGGAGGGTTGGTAATATGGATCAGTACAACCATTGATGTGGGGGTAAAAATGTTAAATACCGATTCCTTAGATATACCTGGACTGAAACTAACTACAAGAGATAAGAGGGTGATAAACCTTATAAATGTGTACAACAGACCATGTCCCGCCAATAGGGAATCACCATGTATTGAGAAATTGGAAATGTTTATGGACACCCTAGACCAAGATGGCAGTATCATTTTATGTGGTGATCTGAATTGCAATTTTGAGCCGATTGTGGGGGTGGTTAAATTGTATGAGGATGTTGCTAATGGGATACCAGTACTGAATAATGGAACTGTTCCCGGGACCACATTAGCCCTCCAGATCACAAGGCTGCTTACAGGCCATGGTTTAAGGGCTTGCAATGGGCGCATGCCATCAGACTCCCCGAAAGCATTTACCTTTAATAGGGGGAATTGTAGGAGCAAGATAGATTATGTTTCTGTTTCTTTTAATCTGTGGCCATGTACAAATGATTTAAAGGTTAGAGAACGCTTTGAGAGCAATCACTTTCGGTGGAAATGAGTTTTTTGTCTAGTATGCTGAATGAACCTGGTGTTACTGAGGGCATTCATAGCCCAGTAGCCCCATTAACCTGCGACAATGTCGTATTAAGCAATAATCGAAGGGCCGTCAAATGGGCATACATTCTTGAAAGAGAAGATCTGTTGGCTAACATTTATTCCACATTTGTGAACACATTTGAAATTTATAATGTGGATGAATGCAAACCTGGTGAATTCATTGGATTACACAAATCCTTTTGTAAAAAACTGTTAGATCTTATCACTAAAAAACCTAGGAAAGGGATCGGGTTGGTGAATGCAAAACCTGTAGGCAAACCCTGGTTTAACAGGGAATGCCGAGCTGCCAAAACCGACCTGATGAATGCAGTAAAAAGTAAAGGCTCTGTAGAACTTAAAGCAAAAAGGAAAATCTACAATAAGACAATAGCTGCAGCCAAATTATCCTGGGATGAGGATCTATGGTCCAGTATGTTATTAGCTGCAAAAACAAAAGATCACAGGCAGTTCTGGGAGTTAGTAGCTAAAGGGAATAAGCCAGATAAAGGTTCGAGGGAGGTTTTCTTAAACGAAGCCACATGGGTTGATCACTTTACATCTTTATATGCAGCCCAAATTATAGAGGAAAAGCTCCCGGAAAACCCAAAACAAATACTAACCCAGGTAGAGAATGATGAATACCCATTGGTAATCTTTGATATACAAGAGACTGAAACAGCAATTGCTTCTGTCAAGCAAGGGAAGGCCCCTGGTCTGGATAAGATCCCTGGTGATCTTTATAAGCATAATATTGAGATCTGGGCACCTTACTTAAACCATTTGTTTAATGTCATCGCAGCTGGTGACCAAATCCCTGATACATGGGATGGGGCAGAAATTATCACTATTTTTAAAAAGGGGGATAGAGGTGAGCCAGCTAACTATCGCCCCATTAGCCTTTTAGATATAACACAGAAAATGTATGCCAGGCACATTCTAAACCGCGTAAATACGTGGCTGGAGGAAAACTCGGTTTTATCTAAGTATCAGGCAGGGTTCAGGGAAAAGACAGGGACCATCGATCAGGTATTAAGGCTATGCTGCCTGTATTGGAAATATGTCATCATCCGCAGAGGTAATTTATATGTTACCTTTGTAGATCTACGAGCAGCATTTGACCTTATTCCTCGTGACTTACTGTGGAAATCACTGAAAAAGCAGGGGTTCCCAGGTGAACTATTGAAACTAGTGATTGGGTTACACCAGAATAACTATGCTAGGGTAAGATGGGGCCCAAATGGTGAACTCACAGATGCAATCCCTATCAAGAGAGGAGTGCGCCAAGGGTGCGTGCTGGCGCCTACACTTTTCTCCCTTTTTGTCAACGATATTGCAGTTTATATGGAGAATTGTGACAACGATTCACCTTGCCTGGGGGGGGAACGAGTTCCGTCCCTCCTCTTCGTGGATGACACGATTCTCATTTCACAAACCCCACGGGGCCTACAGATCCTATTAGATAGGTTCCAGCAGTATTGTATTACAAAAGGGTTAGAAATTAATGTAAAAAAGACTAAATATATGGCTCTCAATCCTCATAAAAGTTTCAAGAAAAACCTAACGCTGAATGGACAAAAGCTTGATTATGAACAAAGTTTTACTTATTTGGGGGTACTATTAGATTCATCTTTAAATTGGAGACCTCAATTAGAAAAATCAAAAATTGTGTTCAAACAAAATTGTCTTCCGATACTGAAAAGACATAATAAATGTGCAAATAAGGCAGTTACCCCAGCATTAGAGCTCTTTAGATGCAAGGTCCAGTCAGCAGTTTTGTACGGGGCAGAACTCTGGGGACCAGTGTGTAGAAAGACCTTTGAAATCTTGGAGAATAAGTTCATAAGGGGATTATTAAAGGTTCCTAATAACACTCCATTACTACCCCTACTCCTCGATATGAACATACGACGCACCGATCTACATGCAATATTAAGACCGCTATTGTTATGGGTCAGGTTGTGGATTACCCCTGAGTTAACTGAATATAAAAATGGACTGGTTGAAGTTCTGAAACTAGATACTGGCAGTAAGATTTCTTGGTTTAAACATGTCAAAACTTGGTTAACAAAATTGGGTTTATCCCATTTTTGGAGCCAGCCAGAATCTTTGACCGTGTCCTCAAAGAAAATAGTCAAACTTTCTTTTTGGGCCCTTGTGAGCCATGACTCAGTATATGTTGGAGCGCATGGCCCCATAACTGAAAAATTTTTAATGGTCAAAAATGTGGCCCAGTTTGAAATGTTTCTTGATGAGATTCAGCCACCATTGGCGAAAACCCTGTATCTAAAATATAGGTATGGCATACTAAGAACCCAGGAAACCGAGACAAAATGGGGGAAAATTAGCAACGATAAATGCACTTTATGCACAAATAATGTAAGAGAAGGCATTTTTCACATTCTATTTTTCTGTTCAAGCTATGCAGAAACAAGAAGGAAATGGATAGTGCCATTGTGCCGTAATATCGGATCAACTTCGCATAAGGAAGCTGGTAGAATATTAATTACGGACACTAGTCAAGTAATTGTGTTTGGCATCAGTAGATTTCTCTTGGCTGTAAAATTCATTAGACAAAAATTGTCTCTGCCATTTTAAGCGTTGTAGTGAGAATTGTTAACTGGCAGTTATAATCCAATGTAATGCTTTTTTAACCTTGTAAATATTTTAACAATTTTTTAACTATATTTATTGATGTGTGCTTCAAGCTCCAACTCATGATTTATCTGTGAAGGGTTATGGTAATTATTTGGTCATGCACCAGCACTTTTCTTGATTGTATATTTTTGTACATTTGTCGATAATAATGTGGTCATGTATATTATGTATTTTGTATATCTTTTATGGTGCAATTGCAACGAAATAAAGATTATTGAATTGAATTGAACCTAGAACACTGATTGGTTTCACCACTTACAGGAAGTACTTTCTTGGAGTAAGTTCTAATAAATGTCAAGTGGTAACCAGCATTGTCAGTCGGTAGGATACAGCAAGAGAGCTGTCTATTTGTACTGTTGTAATATTAATCTCAGGGCTGTCCAATTCTAACCCTGGTTTTGGTTTTGCTTTTTATTTAACTGTCCATTATGAATGGGACGACAGTAAATGGACAGTAAACTAGGCGCCATATTGGATATTGGTTTAACCCATACTAAATCACTGATCTTGGAGGGGAATGTTTCTGCTTCTCGTTGACTGGAAACACTTGAGGGAAATTTGAACACTGATAAGCTTCTTCACTTGCTGCTTCCAATTGCTGCCAGGAAGGAACTCTCAAAATCTGGCATGCTGGCGGGGGGTGAGGGGGTGTGAGGGGGGGATTGAACAATCTGCTTGTAATTCTGTGTTACACCCATGACTACCCCATTGAATGCCTGGTGATGCAGTGCAGCTCCAGAAATTTCCTACACACCATCACCTTATCCTCAGAGAACTATTCACACACTACTCATCAGTGGGGCCCATAACACTGCGAGTCATGTATACACCCATTTACCCTGCTCTAAGGATTCATGAGGACTAGAAGGAGAGCTGCTGGATTATAGCGGAGTGTCTAAATTAATACTAAAATTTGTACATTATATACATCTGCAGCTTATTTCTATTACCATGGTTTTATTTTCAAGAAAACATTTATGCACACCACCATCATTTGTCAATGGATCTGCTAGTAAAACTTAACTAATGGATAACAAGACCAGCTTATTATTATTAAATTAGTTTTGTAACACGCGCAGATACCCGAAAAGGGTTTCCTGGCGCCTAGCACACAAATTGCTAGAAAAGAGCAGTGAAGAACCATTTGCTAATAAAAAAGCCACGTTTTAAGATTTCTTCGAAAACTGAGATAGGACGTGTCATTCTTCAGGGACACCGGAAGAGAATTCCAGATTTTAGAGCCAAGACAAGAAAAGGAACGGCCTCCCATTCTTGTCAGTTTAAATCGGGGAATCACGAAGTCTCCATGGGCTGTAGAGCTCAGGGGACAAGAAGGAATGTAAGGATGGATGAGCTCTTTCAGATACGCTGGTGCCACAACTTGTTTGATTTTAAAGATGTAACACAGGGTTTTAAATTTAATTTGTTGATCAATTCGAAGCCAGTGAAGGGCACGTAAATACGGCGAGTTGGAAGCATGTCTAGGAACTTGACAAAGAAGGCGTTATGCAGAGTTCTGGACTACCTGTAGCTTTCTCAATACCGTTTGACAGCTACCGATATAGAGAACATTGCTGTAATCGAGGCGAGAGGTGATGAGCGCCTGAACTACCATGCGTTGGGTTGAGGCAGGAAGTATCCAAATGATCTTTTGAAGCCACCTCAAGATCGTGAAACAGATGGCAGCAACACTCGCCACTTGTTGTCTCATAGAGAGACTATCATCAATAATGATGCCCAGATTACGGACATGGGTGACAGGTAGGGGAAAGGAACCCATTTCCTGAGGCCAGTGGTGAGGGCCCCATAGGTCCTTGGGCTTTCCAGGATAAGGACCTCAGTCTTATCTCCATTTAACTTCAAAAAGTAAGGCGCATCCACTCTGTCACTAGCCGTAGGCCGTACTGAAGGGCAGATGTCGTAGCGTCTTTAGTGGTGGACAGCGAAAAGACAATCTGCGTGTCATCCGCATTCGAATATAGGGAAAGACCCACCTCTTCCACAATCTCTGCCAGAGGTCTGACATAGATGTTGAAGAGCAGGGGGCTTAACATGGATCCCTGTGGGACTCCATATGCTGATACACAGATCTTAGATGATGCCTTAGCAGAAAAGACTTGAAAAGGGCGACCATCAAGGAATGAAGAAAACCAAGATAGGACAGTGCTGTCCAGCCCAAGAGACCTAAGGGCGTTGAGCAAGATGTTATGCGACATAGTGTCGAATGCGGCACTCAAATCTAATAGAATAAGTCCCTCAGCTTCCCCTTGATCTAAATGCTGGCGCAGTTTCTCAGTGACCCCAAGCAGAGCGGTTTCAGTTGAAAAGTTGGCTCTGAACCCGGATTGTGAATAATGAAGAACGCCAACTTTGTCTATGTGTTGTGTCAGTTGAGTATTGACATGTTTCTCCAAAATTTTGGAGAAATGCCGGAAGCAGAGATATAGGTTTAACGTTAAATAGTACAGAAGGATCTGCTCCAGCTTTTTTCAACAAAGGGATGACCATGGCTTGCTTTCATTCGGAGGGTACCAAGGCTTCCCGCATAGAGGCGTTAAGAAGATCGATAAGGACGCCTTTAGATGTGGCAGAGAGCTGTCAAAGGATGTTAATAGGCAAAGGATCAAGAGGAGACCCAGATTTAATACTGTTTAAACAATGTTGGAAAGACGTTTCTTCAAATGGGTGCCAGGAAAAAATCTTGGCTATCTGGTCACAATTACTGTGAAATGTAGGGCCCAATGCAGAAGCCATACTACACGAGGAAGAGGAAGGAGCAGAGAGTGACTTGTAAATGAGTTCGACCTTCTGGATAGAGAAGTCAGCAATGTTGTTACATTGATTTTCATCAAGGACATGAGGGGGAAGGATGGTATCAGAGCCAGATAACTTCTTCACTACCGAAAATAGAGCCCGAGGACGATTGGATGTCTTAGTTATTGTGTTAGCAACATAAAAAATGCGTGCCTCTTTACACGCCGAAAGATAACTTTTAAGAGCAGCTTTGTGAGCATCTTTACAAGTTAAAGAATACGATCTCCTCCATCTTCTTTCTAGTGCTTTACATTTTCTTTCACGTCTTTTACATTTAGACGATCTCCTCCATCTTCTTTCTAGTGCTTTACATTTTCTTTCACGTCTTTTACATTTAGACTTATTAACTTTTAGATTGTTTGTAAACCATGGGGCAGGGGGTGATGAGTAAAGCTGCGTTTGGGGACAGGGGGCAGACAGATGTCAATGGCATTGGTTAGCCAGTCCGAGACAGCAGTATTTGATGAAAGCAAAGGTAAAGTGACATCAGGTATGCTAGTAGACAGAATAGTGTTAAAAGACTCCATATTCAACTTGCCCCAAGGTCTGAGACTACCTGAGCTAGTAGGAGGGGCCACTACCCTCGATGTAGAAGGCTGCAGGTTGAATGGAATTATAAAATGGTCGGACCAATCTAACTGGAGCGCAGGAGTACTACAGTCATAGCACAGATTAGACAAAATTGGATCCAGCTTATTTCTCCATTTATTTAATTTTTATTTTAGAGATTAAATCTCCTAGCATAACCTTTCTTTTATTCACTCTAATGTAATAGTCATTTAAACATTAATAACATAAAAAAAAGAGGTTAAATACAAACATTTATATTTATTAGCATAGCAATTCAGAAAATAAACAGAAAATTCATATTACCAAGATCTCAGGACACGGACATCAGCATAAGGATAGAATAGTTCCCAAAGACCACCTCTCTATTCTCTCTTGGTGTTCACCTCCCATAAGGACTCCGCACCAATTCAAAAAATGTTTAAGTTCAGAAAAATGTCAAAGTCCTTGTGCCATAGAGAGAATCAGCAGTCTGGCAGCATGTCGGGGTGCAAAGATAAAATCTAAAAACAAGCTTTTTTCATACTTCCAAACGTCCTCTTTTATACCCTTTTTCACTAACTTATCTATCTAAAAGTTGTAACTTTTGGGGTCTTTGTCTGTTCTGATTGGTCAAGTCGAGGGGTGGAGGAGCATAACCTCACCACCTTATTGTTCGTATTTCCGCAAAGTCATCGTTATGATTCAAAAAAGAAAGTCACTACTGATTCTTAACAGTTTCTTCCTCTTGTGTCCTTTAAGTGGTTAGTTGTGATGATTTTCCCAGGCCCACAATGCTGACATTCAAATTTGTTGGCACCAAGTAGGGTGTCCAGGCCACACTGTCTTTGACCCATACTGCACAGGCACAGGCTGCTCGCGCTCTTCTCGAGTTTAGTCATGCATGCGTACATCAACCCAAACTCGGAGTCGCAAACAGTTTCCATTTTAATGTAGGCCGCATAGGCCACAATGGGAACTATTATAAAAACAAACACAATTAAACGTTCATTTTTGAAAAATAGCCTTTCTGTTTACCTCCCCCCATTCTAAGGTAACCCAATTAGTTATTATCTAGCAAAATAAGCAACACATAAGCATGGTTTACTCACCATTCACCATCATTTATGCCACAATTAGACAGACAAAAAGCATATTCATGCAAATCTTGGTTATATAATGACAAATGCGTACAAATTAAACATGACAACTTCACTTAATTAGTAGATTATGGTTCGCAACATAAGCAAAGTAGTATCCCATGTGTGTTTATGTGTGTGCATTCTATTCTATGTTGGTTAATTTCAAAACCACACAATTAATTCATGTTACTGTTATGAGGAAGTAATTTCACGAGTGGTATACAACATTTTTTCTCTCCAACCTCGCTCCATCACTGGTTTTAGTGTTACTTATTTTGAGCCAGAAAGACAGACCGGGGAGAGGAGGATGGCTGAGATCAGGAAAACAATTTTGGTTGCCCTTGAAACCAAAATGGATATTGTGGTGGCATGACAGCTTTATGTGAGTACAGTGTGAGGTGCAACACCATTGGGGTGGTGGACCCAAAGGGTCAGGGCCAGAAACCCTTGCAGCTGTGGGTTCCATCTGATTGAAGTGATTCTGACGTTTTTTTTTTTATATTTGCATCTCTGTGACACTGGCACATCCAAGTCTAGTTCAGCCTACAAAGTTATTAAAAAGCCAACTGACTACCAGAATGGTTTAACTATTAGTGTTGGCCACATGATTGTATTAAAACCATATGTTGGCACAACTCCTAGCCCAGGTGAAGAGGACAATAAGGGATGGGCTATATGTTCAAGAGGTCAACTCACTAACATGGTACCAGAGTCGCAATTCAATGAAAAAGGAAAATGTCACACCTTTTACAGTCTTAAAGATGTTCATTGAGTTAGGGTAAGTCTGGTTAATAAACAGGGGAAATTTTCAGACCAAATCTAACTACACTACTGTTTAATGTCGTTGTCAAAGTTCTCTAAATTCTGACTAATCATCAGGTCTTTCGGGACCAAGTTACCCAAACGGAGGCTGTGGAGTGTGGTCCACTTAAAAAAAAAAACTCTCTGTTACAGATGATCCGTAATCCAAGGGAATCTGCAATGTCAAAAACACTAAGCATGACAGTAGTAATTTAAAGTGGATTATAAACACCAAAAAGGGGAGGGAAAATATTATGTGTTCGATAAACACACCTGCAAAGGCAAGCAGCGATTGTCAAAACAGGAAGGTAAATACACTGTTGATCAGGGACATCAATAATTAGTTTCATTCGGTATAAAATAATGTAAAAAATGCTGCATAAAAAACATACAGTATAGAATATGAAACACAAAATCAATCTTGAACAGCAGACCCGTTTCACAGCCATGATTAAAAACATGACTTATGGTAAAACAGATAAAAATAAGATAAAAGTTAGTACATTTCTACTGTCTTAATAGTAAAAAAAGGGATTGTCATTATGGGCTAGTTTATACAAATGACAACAAAACATAAAATTCATCATGGGTTCCACTTGATGACCCTTAGAGGGTGATCTGCGCTGCCTGACATCCCTCGACCTCCGCTTCCGCCCCTGTTTGGCGCATTTTCGGGGACCTGAGACCGTTCCACCACCGGTGAGACTTGTGGGGCGGGAGCCATAATTAATTAATGAAACAAGTTAAACTAATTCAAAGACAAATATGAATTATCTGTTTATACAACAATGTAATGGAGAGCATGTTTCCAAATATTTTTTTTTATACATACACATATTTAAACTGCAATTGGTCCATCAGTGAATTAAAAATGAACAGGTCTACAATAATCTTAGAGCTCTGTGTAATAAGGGGTCACAATGTGCCATGGACATCTTGAGGATTTTGGGGGCCCTGAGTGAAACATATTTTTGGGGGCCCGTTCAGAAAATCTTTGAATTTATTAACTTTTTCAGCTCTTTCATGCCCTCGTAGGCCAGTTCACAGAAAGTTTTATCTTAAGAACAATTGGGGCCCTGGGCACAAACATATTTTCGGGACCCCAATTTAAAACTAATCAGTGGCACAAGTTACATATCTTCAAAATGCAATTCCAATATGGATTCCTGGGTAAGGAAGAAAGACGCAATTTACAGGAGCCCTTCTCCTTAGAAGAACTACAACGTCAGTTCTTCAAACATAGAAGACATACTCGAACACCAGTGAACTCAAAATAAAGAAACATATTAATGATTTTTAATGCCACTAATTTAAGAAAGGTGTGGGATCTATTGCAGCCTTTCAGGATCATTTTATGCTATCCATACACATGTGTAAACATCCAAACACGCTGCAGTTTTTTAGGTACAGTTAGTTGGGGTCAGAACAGAAGTCAGTCTCTGAATTTAGATAACTGAGCTTTGTTTATATAAATCTAATAATATCATAGCAGACCTATGTCTCAGATTACACAGATCGTTACACGGGCTCAGGCTTCACACAGAAAATCTCTCCTACAGTTACACATTTACATTTTGCAGACCCAGGTGTCAACTCCTGAGAGTTGGAGACATCTTTTAAAATAAGTCTTCTAACCTATTCCTCAGGTTACACAGATTGTATAAGGTCAGCCCGTTAACAGCAGATCTGGTACACACTGTACACAGATTTCACAGACTCAAGCCCCAAACATCAGTTCTGCCACTTATATATGTGCCGGCAACACCATCCCCGAATTGCATATATCTTACAGACTCAGGGACTTATTTAGAGTTTGGCGGACAGGATACGCGGTGACAAATGTGGTGGATATGCCGCCTGCCATATTACATGGTCTGTATAGGTATGTAATATGGCAGATGGGATATTCGTCATGTCTGTGATTGAGTATCCTGTCCGCCAAACTCTAAATGAGGTTTTAAAAGATGTCTAAATAAGGTCCCAGTCTTCTTACAGCAGGGCTATTCTTTGATTACACCGACCTTACATGCTCAAACATTTGAAAGCAAAACTATCCCTCCAGTAACCCAACAACTTCATGCTAAGACCTCCTATTAAAGAAATCTTTCAGGCTCAAACATCAGGAATATAACTTATATTTTAGGTTATATGAATCTTACCAGCTAAGGTCACTTATAGGACTACACCTTGTCACATAGATCTCTAAGGCCACAACTTAGATTAGTAAATTTCAAGTTGCATTTGTTAGTAACACCTGCATCTGACATTGAAACATTATAGCATTATTGAAATACTGGACACAAACGTTTTATGTAAATACACAATAAGGAAGCAGCAGTGCAAGCTTCTCTCAAAAGCAAAACAAGCACAGTGCAGATAACAGTAGAACAAACATCTCTTCCACATCCCAGGCAGCAGTAGTGTAAGTCCTCAAAAAAAGACAAGCATTTACAATGCAATAGGTCTCGCACGGACATTATTTTGAGCTATTGACATTGTAAATGACATTGTTTTCTTTTGTAAAACATAAATAAAACGCATTGTAATTTAATATGGCAATTGCTAAAAAAAAGTTTAAATGCGGAACCTATTGCATTTACACTAGTGTAGTCACCGTGCTTTGTCTGTCTGCCATAACCCCTGGGGAGGTGAAATAGCTCAGTGGGTTACTGCGCCTGCTGCAGCAGCCTAACAGTCCGCAGTTGTACATCTAGGCCTTGCATGACCCACTTTCAGGGACAGGTTGGCGGAAGTGACTGGGTTAAATATGATGTATCCGAATTGTGCCTGATTTAGAAAGTGTTCATAAGCAAGTCTGTGTGCTTGTATGTGACTCTTTCGGTGCTTTTCTAATGGATTCCTTTGTGACTGTTTCTCTGATTTTACATTGGATTCTGTTTGCGCCCGTTTCTCTTAACCGTCTCTTATTATTTCATTGTTTTGCGTTTGTTTCTCGGTTGAAAGATTTTTTTTCTGATTGTGTGTTTATCTCTTGACCGTGAGATTTTTATATGGATGTTTCTTGATAATTTATTTGACGTCATGTGATTTTATTTTCTCCGATTGTGTGGATGGGCATTTCTCGGTGTTTTTTGCTCATGATTGTCGGAGACAGTAGCCAGCACTGCTGATCAGCTAACAACTCTGAAAGATAACATCTCCGGGTGGGTAGTGGGTGGGATCAAATGCCGAGACACACCAATAAACACATGAAAACACACAAGCATGTGCTTACACACACCCACAGAAACATGCATATATATGAAGGCGCGCATCCACACAGGTTGACATACACATTGGCATGCGAAAGCATGCAGACATTCACATATGTACACGCACGCAGACACGCACACATTCACAGTTCACAACAAGCACGGTCAGTTAACACGAGCAGCAAGGGCACTCACCCAGGAATCTTCCCTGCTCCGTGCAGCTCCAGTCAGACCTCTTGGCTGTAAAATAAAGGGTCTGCAATGAAAGTGGGCGGCGTGCCAGGATTTAAAGGCGCAGGCCCTTCTAAGAAGTGCTCCATGTTAATAACCAGCGTTGGAATTAGCAGAACTGTATTGTGATTAGCGCAGACCAGAGCGTCTTACTTTGTGCTTTTAGATACAGTGCTGTAGCACAGGGCGGCCGAATTTACAAGCGGAAGTAGGAAGCAAGGCGAGCTGATGCTTCTTGCTCAGCTCATCCGCTATGAAGCTCTGTAAATTAAACGTTAAAGAGCTTGATTGTTGCTGGCAGAGTGCAGAAGCCATTTATGGCAGCCTACTTTGTTTTAGCTGCGGGCGCCATACAGGAAACAAAGAAAGGCACACGACCTTCGCAAGGAGCTGCCATGCTGTGATGAAACGCAGCTGAAAATTAAGTGAAAGCGCTTGTTCCGTTGCCGGCGGAAGCCATTGAAGACAGCCTGCTTGAGTTTAGCTGCAGGTGCTGGTCTCCTCCCTCGCCTGGGGCATCTCCGTCCAGTCACCTTGACGGCCCCCTCCCCCAAACACCCCACGTCGTACGGCTGCCTAACCTCCCTGGGCTGTCTGTTCCTCATCTCCAGATTCAGCCTCTTCTTCCTGTTCCTGTTGTCTCGGAGTGAGGGCGCAGAGCGAGCCAGCAGTCCGCACGGGTTGAGGGGCGGGTAAAACAAGCTCTCGCCATTGGGTAACGGCAGACGCACGTTTACATTGCACTTTCTCCATAATAAAACAAGGAGGGTCCATCCACTGCAATGCCTCCTTCCTGACCTTCCAGAAAGGAGAACGAGGCAACGCACGCACACAAAATAAAAAAAGGGGCGGGCACAGGATACTGAATCCCGCCCCTCCAGGACTCCCTGACCTGCCTCATGGTTGCCAAGGCAATATTTCTGAAAATATTGTCGTGCTACCGTAAGACAGGTCATGGAGTCCTCGAGAGGTGGGATCCAGAGCCGACAAATCTGCTAAACAGGAGCTTTTTCCAATGGCAGGCCTCCGTTTCGAGAGGCCTGCCAATGGAAAAAGGGGGCGTGGTTTCACGCAGTACTGAAATTCTCCTGTTCACAATAAGTCTTTGCCTGCAGCAGGGCCATGCCCTGCAATGGAGGCTTTGACCTAAAAAAGGATCACCAGTGCAAGCTTCTCTCAGATACAGAAATGCCAAGCATAGAGGATGAAGTTTCCAAGAAACCTACATCCACCCAACAGACAAGGGGAACAGCAATTACATTGTGGCTGTTGCCCAGCATGCCATTACAATTAATTTGTTACCACGCAGGCATTGTAACAACGAGTAGTCTTTACTATGATTTTTTTTTACAACGCAAGTGCTTTTACCATGCATTCCTTTACAACAAATTTCGTTGTACAGGGACAGGTATGTATAGTAAAAGCACATGCAGGGTAAAGAAATCTAGGCGATCCACGTCGTTGTGAGGAAACAGGGGCTCTTCCGTTTCCTCTCAACGACGTGCCCCGCCCCTCAGACCCGACATGCAGCAGGAACCAGGAGGAGAGAGAGGAACAAGGAGGAGAGAGAGGTAAGGGGGATTGGGTCTGGGGTGGGGGATTACTATTTTAGGGTAAAAGGTGGTTGTGCAGGGTAGTGTATTAGGTAGATAGAGGACTGGGGTCGGGGATGGGCGTGCAGGGGTAGTGTTTTAGGTAGGGAGAGGACTGGGGTCGGGGAGGGGCATGCATGGGTAGTGTTTTAGGGTTTAGGTAGGGTTGGGGGTCGTACGTGGGAGTGTTTTAGGGTAGGGAGAGGACTGAGGTTCGGGGGATGTTCATGCAAGGGTAGTGTTTTAGGGTTTAGGGTAGGGTCGGGGGTTATGCAGGGTAGTGTTTTAGGGTAGTGAGAGGACTGGGGATCGGGGGAGGGTCATGCAGGGGTAGGGTTTTAGGGTTTGGGGTCGTGCAGATAGTGTTTTAGGGTAGGGAGAGGACTGGGAGTCAGGGGAGGGTCATGCAGGTGTAGTGTTTTAGGGTTAAGGGTATGGTGGGGGGGTCGTGCAGGGCAGTGTTTTAGGGTAGGCAGAGGACTGGGGGTCGGGGGTAGTGCCTGGTAGTATTTTAGAGTAGGGAGAGGACTGGGCGTCGGGGGGAGGGTCATACAGGGGTAGCCTTTTAGGCTTTAGGGTAGGGTCAGGGTCATGCAGGGTAGTGTTTTAGGATAGGTAGAGGACTGGGGGTCAGGGTCGTGCAAGGTTAGTGTTTTAGGGTTTAGGGTAGGGTCAGGTCGTGCAGGGTAGTGTTTTAGGGTAAGGAGAGGACTGGGGGTCGGGAGAAGGTCGCACAGGTTTTAGGGTTTAGGGTAGGGTCGGGGTCATGCAGGGTAGTGTTTTAGGGTAGGGAGAGGACTAGGGTTCGAGGGAGGGTCATGCAAGGATAGTGTTTTAGGGTTTAGGGTAGGGTGTAGGTCATGCAGGGTATTGTTTTAGGGTAGGGAGAGGACCAGTGGTCGGGGGGGAGGGTTGCGCAGGTTTAGTGTATTGCGTTTAGGGTAGGGTCAGGGGTCGTGCAGGGTACTGTTTTAGGGTAGGGAAAGGACTGGGGGTCGGGTCTTGCATGGGTAGTGTTTAGGGAAGGATCCGGGGGAGTAACTTACCTTAGATACTTTTACCAAGTCTATGCCTTTACCACGCATGCCTTTGCGCTGTAATGGCATGCGTGGTAAAGGCATATCCGTGGTAAAAGTTTGCATTGTGATGGGGCGTGGTAAATGTATTTGCGTAGTAATACCCTCTTTGTAATGGCACGCATGGTATTAGTACACGTTGTAATGTGTCATTTTCAACAGACCATTGTGTGCAACAGCAATGTAAATGTCCTTGACAAAAGGAAGATGTACTAAGAGTTCAATCATCCCTCGCATAGAACAGGGAACCTTAGGAGCAAACCTCACTCACACAGACGAGGTGCAGCACAGACATTAGCACTGAAAGCTACACAAACACATGCAACTGGTTTCGCTCAGGAAGAGACACCAAGCAAACTTCCCTCACAAAAAGTGACAGAGGCTGAGGAAGTAGAGCAGAGCAGCTGTGCACCAAGCTTGTAAGTGGAATGAGAGCTATGCACTTGAATCAATGTGTTCGGTCTTTCTTTGAATGAATATGCTATTGAAAAATTTAACTTGTAGAAAGATAATCTCAAAAACTATTCTTGCACAGGAAGCTCATGTCATTGGAGAGACTGTATGCCACTTTATTAATGTTTAAAAAATTGCTGAAACATGAAGTAGGTGAGTATGCAAAAACATTTAAATGTGCCACACACTGGATCGTGCTCTAAATTTATTTACAATACTTGTGGAAGACAGTACAGCAATATGTGTTTTCAAAATTGTGATAAATAGTGATATCACAGACAATCTCTGTGACCCTTTCCCATAATTCATAGGAAAGGAATTGATTTAGTCTCAAATAAAACTTTTTTTTAGATGTTGCGCAGGGTTAAAAAGCATGAGTATAACATGTCTGAAAAAGTTCTATATCAATACTCACATATCACCCAGTCTCCCCGTACGAAAAATAAATGAATTGAAAATTATGTCTTAAACCACTCATTTTCAACAATATTGGAGGTTATCAGGCAGGACTGTCAGTAGAACACTGCTGAGGCTGGTTACCCAAGCTCCCTGCGACTAAAGTAAGCAGGTTACACCCTGTGTGTTGGTTTATATTGTCAGTTGAAAACAGCTCAGCCAGGTCAAGTATACCGTTTGGAAGGAGCATCAGACATCCAGGGAGACCCACTATGCCAATGCTATTTATTTTATTTATTTATGCATTTTTATATAGCGCGGACTTTACCCGAAGGTGTCAGAGCGCTTCACAAAAGGAACAGAAATGAAACATAATGAGAAACATTATACACATTATGCAGTTATACACATGCCCGGCCCAGTCAGCCAAATCTTAAACCTTTCAGTGTCAGTAGAAGTTGGAAAGTAAGGAAATTAAAAATATTTTTTTATGGACACCGTTTAAAATAAAGAAAAAAAAGATCTGGATCACATACTAGGAGGCATTTTGAAAGGCGGTGGCCCAGGTCTAATTCCCACTTTGCTTATGCCTTAAAACTACTCCGTACAGTGTAAGTGAGTGAGAACAACAAACTAAGGAAAAAGCCCATTGCTGTGATCAGTGACAGCGTTGAGAGATTAAAAGATGGTAATATAACAACAAAAAAATCCAAAGTAAATAAACATTTGTTTACTTCAAGCAACTCACAACTCTCCTGGCTGGTCATCGTAATGTCAAAATACTCTTTTAGCCGGAAGTTGACATGGCGTTTCTTCCCCAAAACAGCAATTCTAGGATCTTCATTAGTACAGAAAGATTTGAGAGCACATAGTAGATCCTATAGAGTGTTGGAAACATATTCAAACGCTAATTAAACAATTAAATCAACTCCGAGCAGTAAAAAGAAAAATTATCTCCTTGAAGCAAAAACATGTAATCTAGGATTCCAGCGTGGCGGTATCCTTGTAAAACAATCATGTTAAGCAAAATCTTGCAGAGAAGGTAGAATAAAGGGAAGGTGCTCTTGGGCTGAAAATGCACACACGTAGGACTTACAGAGCAGATGTAAGAAGGTATGCTAACGGTAATAAATCTGGAGATGTAAAGGCACACATGAGAAAAAAGGCAAATTAATAAAGTATAAACCTTGCTAGGGAACAACCAGAATGTGATCTGAAGTGGCTGAGCATGTAGGAAGAAATGTTGCCATAAATTGCAATTAAGGGCCTTATTTCAATGTCGGGCGGACTCTTTGGTTCCGCTCGACCAATTACGATGCTTCCAAACACTGTTTGGAAGGACTGCCAAGGACTTCAATGGGAGCATGTGTTCCGATCGACAACACAGGCTCCTACGGAAGAAAATGGATGTCTGAGGAAAATCTTGCACCCTGTCGCGGGCATCTCATGGTGCCTGCCACACTGCATGGTTTTACAGGGGTGTCCCTTGAGTACCCCCTCGGACTCTAACCAGAGACCTCAGGATGAAGGAGCGTTTGCTAGGGGCCCCTAAAGTTTGTTTCCAACAACCTTTTCACGTTGGACAAGCCGACTCAGAAAGGCTGTCTGAATCCGACATTGTAATCGATAGGTCGGAAACACTGTCCAATGAGCTGTACGATTCGACTCGGATTCTCCGAATGTCAGTCAGAACTGATTCGGAATGACTGAATGGTTCCCCTTCCGACCACGAGCATCGTAATAGTTCGGTCGGAACTCTTTCTGACCGAGTCGGGCGTATGGGTTCCGACACGGTCCAGGGGAATCCAACTGTTGGTCAGAGGCTTTCCGCACGACATTGTAATCAGCCCCTAAATTGTGAATTCCAGTGAGAGATTCAGGGCAACATATTTTTGCTTCAAGGAGACCTTTTGTTCTTTTTACTGGCTGGAATTAATTTCCTTGTTTCATTGGTGTTTGAATATTTCTCCATGTCCAGCAACTTATCTTTGGGGTATTACTTCTGCAATAAAAATACTAATTGAAACACTCCCATGTGTGTGTTTTATCAAATACCCAAAATATATATGTTTTTAGGGCTTGGGCTCTGCGTACACTGCGCATGCAGTGTCGCGCAGCAAGAGTCCTATTCCAGGCGTGTTGAAAATGGACCTTGAAATTCCACATGTGGATTTCCGAGGTCAATTTTCATTGGCTTTCGGGTGTATGCTGTTTTTAAACAGAACACGCAATAGGCCATAGGTGGTCGCGTAGCTCCGCCTATGACCTATTGGTGTCTGTTACGCGCACCAGAGGCCATATGTTTTGAATTATAGCGGCTTGACAGCCGCGATAATTCAAAACATATGCTGGCAGTGGTGCGCGCACCACTGCGGGTTTTTTGTTTTACATGAGACGCTGAAGGAGGTGCTGCAGCAGGCCTCCTCCTGGATCCCGCTGGTGCAGAAGCAGTGCCACCCGGACACCAAGAAGTTCCTGTGCTCGCTCTTCGCGCCCGTCTGCATCGACAACCTGGACGAGACCATCCAGCCATGCCGCTCGCTCTGCGAGCAGGTGAAGGACAGCTGTGCGCCTGTCATGTCCGCCTTCCCCTGGCCCGAGATGCTGGAGTGCGGCCACTTTCCCGAGGACAACGACCTCTGCATCCCGCCGGCCACCACCGACCAGGACCTGCCGCCCACCCGGGAAGGTAAGCGCCCCTGACGCGGCGTGTTCTCTGTGGCGTATAGGCATGCATGCAGGACACTGCCATATGCTTGAGAGGACAGGCATTTCTTAATTTCTGTCCCCCCGAGAAGTGTACATAGTACCGGGGTAGATCATGTCTCCCGGGTGCTCCTAAAGGTTCACATGTAAAAGCAACGTTCTCTGAGATACTGCATACCTTAGGTGCGGGGAAATATACGGGTTGTCACAACAAACTGGTTTGTCTGAATAGCATGTCTTGCATTTGTAATGCAAAAAAGTACATGAACACTCACACCCATAGTAGAAGGGCCACACTGCCTTTGCCTGTCTAGATTTTTCTTGGGTGCTTCTGGAGTTAAAGACCCAGAGAGAAAACAGGAGTTCACAGAAATCAGGTGCTATATGCAAGAACTGTGGATGTTGAAAAGGAGAATCCAAACACTTTATGAGGGAACATTTGCTTAGCTTATTTTGGCACAAAGGTTTCCACCCGACCCCCAACAATAACCTCCCACACTTGTGTACGTCATTTGCCCAATAACACAATGCTCCCTCATTCTCTCATGCTCACCATTTCCCTCAGTGATGCTTTACCTTCCATAGTTTTTTTTCATTCTTTTCAGTGATTGGTCCATTTCCGATATCCTTCATACGGTGAGTGTGGTGTCTGCAAGTCACTGCCAACTGCTGTTAGCTACCTTGTTATGCAGTTTGTATGGCGCACACAACCCACGTTCATTAAGGCTAATTTTAGTGAATTTAACTGCTCAAATATATTTAGTCTGTCGCTCTCTTAAAATCTACTGGGGGGCAGCAGGTGCAGTAGCACCAAGGCCCAGGAATGTGAAACACCCAGCACGCCCCACCTATGCCTCCCTTATATTATGTGTCAAACTACACTATTTCTGGCACGCCCCGACCCCGATGTAAATGCAACATTCTAGAAGGTGTGATATACGCACGGCACTAAACCTGGGAGGCCAGTAGAAATGTGATCACATTTTGTATCCATGTGTGCCAGTGTTATGAAAATTAGAATTCAGCTGTGTGGTACGGAGTCTGCTGTAGACATGGCGGGGGAGGGGGAAGAGGAGTGTTAATGCTTAGCCGAAGTGATAGCCTTTACTTTGGGGGAAAGGCGTGCATATACCTCTTTGAAATAATTTAATGGGCGCGTCTAGTTTTATATAACTGTAGCATTCAAAGCTCAAAATACCTTTCTATTACAATGCACTGATGAGACATAAATCCAGGAGAAAACAAGCCATCATACATTTGAAATATTTATGCATCCCTCCCCAGTGACGGGAAATTTAAAGGCCCCCACACTCAATGGCGCTTGTCCCTCCTACTTATCACACTACCCTGGCATAACTTGCGATGCTCCATGCTCTGCAGGCCGCCACCCGAAAAATCCCCAGCACACGCCCCTCTGCCAAACCAACCAGGTCAACAAACGGGACCCGAATGAGCCCCCAAAATTCAAAATGCCACAGCCATTAACACCCCAGGGCCCCGCTTTGCCTGTCCAAACCAATCCAATCCCCACCGAAGAAGAGGGTTCGCCAAACCCCCTTATGAGCAATGCCAGTTCTCTATCCGTGCCGGCCAAACCGCCATCTCCCCGCACTCGCCCATTGCCAAGCCCGGCCCACACAGTCCACCCCAACGCTCCCTATTCTGACCACCCCGGGCGGCCGCAAGCACTGCATCTGACCCCGCACTGCCCTTGATCCCCCTCGGCCTTAGTCGAACGAAAGGCCAAGAGCACGCAGACTGTACCTGCACAATGGTCGCCTCCAACATGGTGCACCACGACACAGGGGCGTAGGAGACACTTAATTTCTGGGGGGGACAGGGACAACCTTTTGGACTTTCCAGTGTCCCGATACAAATCGACCATTGTCTGGAACCGTACACTCCGTTAAAAGAATACAATTGCATTGTTTTGTAGTGAAACATTGATATAGGCAGACATGTAGTCACAGTTTGCAAGTATGCTTCGATTCACAAAGTAATTAGACCAACTGAAGATTACTCTAAGGCCCAAGAGAAAGGTGGGGAGAAATCTAAAGAAAAGAGTCTTCTGAAGGTCCTCAAAAATCTTTCTCTGGGGGTAGGTCCCATTCCGTATCCTACTCTAAAAAGAACCTTGGTGCTATTTGTGTAAGGAAAAACGTAAAAGGACAAAGGATGCCAATTGCTCTAAGTCTAGCACCAATACTGCAACTACTACTCCTAAACCTCCTAGTGCCACTAGCAATAGCAATGGTTGTAGTAGGGCCCCCTAGAGTTTAACTGGGTTAACCTTGTGTACTAAAGTGGGTTCTGGCCTAGTCAGGACACCCACTCAGGCTGTTTAAGTCTGTGATGGTGGCACTGAGCTCCCACCCTTATTCTAAGTCCCACTAACTTGGGCAAATACAGACAACAGCCTCTCATCAATGGTCAGGAAGCTGTGGCATACAGGGGCCAGTGTCACTGTGGTGACAGAAAAACGTGTGTTTACCAAGAAGATTCTACTTAGACAGATTTACCAAGTGACCAATGCTAACAATACCAGGACAGATGATTCCATGGCAGATGTCTTTCACAGCTGGGGAGGGGTAACTGACCCAAAGAGAGTTGTGGCACCCCCCAACCTACCTGTGGACTGTCTACTGGGCAATCATTTGGAAACATCAGACTGGTCTGAAGTGGAGTTCAGGACTCATGTAGAAATGATGGGAATTTCAGCCAGTGTCTTTGCTGTCTCTAGGGCTGAGGCCAAGAAGTTAGGCACTGAAGGAGCCCTGGATCCTGAAGAAATGGACCAACCAGCTCCCAAGAGAAGGAGCAAGAAGGATACAGATGTATCCTCCTCTCAGACCTACAATGAGAATTAGCCTCCTCAGGGAGATGATCTCAGTACTTGTGAAGGAGCTTTACGAGAGGAGCTTGGGCCTGACAAGGCAGAGAAACTGGGGTCAGGAGTCCTTAGATGACCCCCTTGTACTCCAAGTAACAGCCTTTCAGGGTCTGCCAGCAACCTAGTGTTGCCAACCACAGACACGATTCTGCCCTCCTGCTACTGAGCTCAACTTAAGCAAGGGAAGGTAGAACAATAGGTTTCCTGTCAAAGGGAGGTGTGACCACCTCCCAGACAGGACTTATTATATTGGGCTGGGGTTTGGGCGCTTGCCAGTGGCACCAGACTACTTTGAAGGCCCACATTTGTGCCTGTCTTGCATACTTCTGTTTGAGACAGTTCAGGAACCCCTGGTTTCCACTTTGGCACGAAAATGGAGAAAGAAAAGGGGAGTATCCTCCCCTCTGTCCAGCCCCGCCTCTGGGAGGGACCCCAAAGTCGTTGCAACCCTTTCCCTAGGGTACTTAAGAGCTCCCCCGTGGGTAGGTCCTCAGATTCTTCTTGGAACAAGACTCGCCTTTGAAACCAAGACACTCTTCTATCGTTTGGGCACTTGGACTTCGCCAAACTTTGACAGGACCAGAGAATGCATCAAGGAAGGCTCCTGTTGTTCCTGGTCCCTCTGTTCTTCAAGTCTTCTGCGTCGTCTGTGTTTGTGCATCACTAAAGTTCTCGAGAGGTCCTGTGGGCATCAAGGACATCCGAAGTAATCTCTCTTGCCACTCCCCTGCATCTGAAGGCACTGCAACAAAGCTGACGGGTCTGCTGCTCCTGTCATCCACTGGACTTCACGTGGCCCAGCAACACAGGTTCTGATTCTACAGCCCCTAGAGGCCTGAATGTCATCTCTGCAATTTTGAGGACAGTATATCTCATCGAAGCCGCTGGGACCACTCATGTGCACTGCGATGAATTGCTGTTGCCAAGGCTTGTTGGCTCTGCACTCCAGGGATATTTGGGCTACAAGACCCTTCAGAACCTCATCCCTCAATTATAAGCATCCTCACTGCATCCTCTGCACTGTGGGCCTCCATCTTTTGTGAGCTGCCTGAAGTCCTCTTGTGACTCCTGTGCCTTCGGCATGTGGGTCCTCTGGAGGGTCTTCCTATGCTTCAGTGGGCTCCCCTGCTTGCTCAGGTCCTGCTCTGACTCTTCTGCACTTGGTGAGTCGCTTGGATCTTACTGGTCCCAATGTTTGCATCTGTTTGCTTTCCATGCCATTTGCGGCTACCAAGGCTTGTTGGTCCTCCTGCTAGACACCGACCACCTGAACACCGACACCCAATATGGGACAGCTCATGCATGCCTCCTGGTCTGCCTCAGCATCTCCTGGTCCTCGCAGCTGCAGCAGCACGGTCACCGTCTTCACTTTTGAACCTCTCAACATCGGTAGGGAATGTGCTTCTGTGCCTTCTGGTCACTTCAGAGTGGGATAGACTCTATCCGCTCTGCTTGCAGGTTCTTTTCTTCAAGAATCCATTCTTGGATTCCACTGGACACCTTCACATGCTTCTTCAGAGGCATCTTCTTTGAAGTTTTCCTTTGTCATCTATGGCAGGTTCCGACGTCAATTCACCCCTATGCACCTGGCTTCCCTGGTGAAGTTAACCTGGTTCCTGGGGCATCCATGGGTGGGATTACTTCTAAAGTGTTTTTTCGGGTCCTCTGGGAAGGGTCCTTCTTCTGTAAAACTGCAACCGCAACTTCTCCATTGGCGTCCATCAGGCATGCGGCTGTGTTTCTACTCTGCACACAGCCCCTTGGGGTTCCTGGGTACTTACATTGGGTAGTTCCTTGTGTTCCCATCTCCTGTGAGTTTTCTGGTCCAAGTCCCATTCTCCTTGAAGTTTGCATTGCACTTTCTTCGCATATGGTTTGGTCTTCCCCTGGACACCAGTGTATATTTGTGCTACTTACCTAATCATTTTGAAGTAATCTTGTGTGTATTGTTGATATCTCTGGGTAGAAGATATACCAATGTGTTAGTGATTGTGTTGCATAATAAAAAGCCTTTGTTTATAAACATTGTGTGGTTCTTTTTCATCTAATCTACACGGTTAATTAAATGTGGTAACACAAGCTGCTTTACACTCCTTCAAGATAAGTCTGAAGGCTTCTCTCTAACTGTAATCACCATACAGGTTGCCTGTATTAGTGCAAGGTGCATCTCTCCTGAGAATGTGCAATGTGACCCATATTCTAAGCCAGCCTCCCACGACCGCCAACATCACCTCTCTAATATACTTCTCCCAAAAGGGCACAAGTCCTAAAAAAAAGAAGTGGGGCACTAACCAAGCTAGGCAGTATGTAAGTGACATCACAGCGCATGACATCGCACGTGACATCACAACACATGACCTCACTGAAAATGATATCACAAAAAATCACATCAGATTCTAAGACCTCGCATAAGTTAACCAGGTCTATCATGAGTACATTTGAGCGCATTACAATATTTAACAAATTAGAGTTTGCGTCGAAGTTGTGCCAAAAAGTGATGCAACCCTGGTGCAAGGACTAGGCCTTCACTTATACATTTATGTATTAAAACTCTGCCAGAAAGAAATTGGCAATAAGGAGAAACATGGCTGTATATCTGTTCTGCTTAATTGGTTAGAAATTCTGCATTTTAAAATATCTTATGGGGTTAAGGCACCTGGTGCAGTGCTCTTTACGTACCCAGTAAAACTCAGGAAATAATGATAATAATGGTAAGATAACTCTGGAAGTGAATGCTCTTGCTGGAGAGAGAGTTGTTTTGTCTAGTCCCAGTTTTGAATCAATGTAGCATAGAGGGTTAATATGTCTCACGCAAAGCACATAATGTGATATACAGATGATGAATATTTCTTTTATGGGTTATTATTTTTAACACAGATATCCTTTATTTACGTGCAGTTCATGAATTGTAATCCTTATAATATAGCAAAATGAATTATAAAGGAAAGGACATGTGACTCCTACACCTTGTAACCCTCACTATCTTATGTAACACATCTTGTAAATTGATTTACACACATATGGTTTATTGTGAATGTATAATGTATATGTGTTTTTTAAAGCGCTGCAACAGCCTGGATTGGGTTTAGTAGCGCTATAAAAGAAATAAGACAAAATAGTGGTATTTAAATAGTTATTTGTGTAAATATTAGGACAGACCAGCACATTGACACAACATAATGCAAGATAGCTTAGACTATGTTTGATGCTAATTGTTCTCATGTTCCAGGGAAAGGTTCAACTGCTCAAAATAAACATTCCAACAAAACATTAGGTTTTGAGTGGCTGAATTGTGCAGTGTGAAACAGTCAGGTAGGGTCTGGGCTGAGGAGGGACAGTATGCAGTCAGCCAGGGCCGACTTTAGGGTGGTGCGACCGGTGCCACTGCACTAGGCACCAAGCTCAGGGGGTGTCATTTGCCTCTGACCAAAATGCATGCACAGTCCTCATCCATTTCCACAACATTGTGAAAATAGAAGATGGACAAATGCGCTCACGTGGTTGCAGATGGATGTACACGGACAATAAGTATGTCCCTCTGAAGATGCCTCCTCTGCTGCTGCACGGATGTATGACGGTACAACGCGTACCGTCACAGCGCATCCCTTTACACCGCATCCCTTACAATGCAAGTCGTTACCACGACTTGCGTTGGGGGTGCGGATTTCGAATAGTATAATTTACTATTCTAACACCAGTCCCCGTGGACCCTAGGGAAGGTGTTGGATAGTAAATTTACTATTTTTAATCCTTTAGCGCCCTCCAGCGCAAGTCGTGGTAACGACTTGCGTTGTAAGGGATGCGTGCTAAAGGTACTGCGTTTTAAAAACTTCGTGGTAAACAATGTTTACCCTGCTGCACATGCAGCAAGCGCTGCTGCTGGGCCTCGAGTCCACCACTGTACCAGTGCTTGTGCTGTGCAACAACAGCTAGTCTAAGCAGCCGTGCACCCTCGGGCTTCTGACAACAAGCCCAAGGGCCCTCGCAGGGGCAACCCTCAGATACAGGAGAGGAACATCACTGGCCTTCACCCGAGTGTCCATCACAGGAAATTGAGGCAAAGCACTGTGGCTGAAAACACAGCTCTTGTCTTTTGGTATGTACAAGCCTTCCTTGTCTCGCCGTTTTTCATGCCTTTATGTTTTATTGTGAACAGTCTGCTTGTCAATGTTTTTACTTAACAGCCTGCCCCCTTTACACTGCTGTCCTGACACATACTGTCTTACTTTACAGTGGTGGACAGTCTGCCTGTGCCTATTTACACTGCTCTCCTGCTACCAGAGGCCTATCATTGTGTCATGGACCCCAGTGAAAGAAAGAAAATGGGCCCTTCAGGCCAGTGGGTCTGTGTCCAGTATGCCCTTATCTCTCTTTACGCTACTCTTCTGGTGTATAGCCTACTTGTGTGTCTAAACTGCTGTCCCTTATATGCAGTCTATTTTTTGACCCTCTTTACACTGCTGTGGTTTGTGCTGCTCTGGTGTGTACAGTTTGCCCGGTACCAGTTTTCCGCTTCTGTCATGGTGTGTACAGTCTGGTATGGACTGTTTTTTACACCGCTTTCGATGCATACACAGTCTGCCATCCGACGAATTGAAGTGGCTAGGATACCAGATGTGGCCTAAAGCATAGAGCTTCTGACTGTGCAACTGGGCACTTAGGCTCACTATGCTGTGACTCTGGGCAAAGTATTTAATTTTCCCATACCTGGAAAAAACGTTTGACTTGTGTACTATAATCTGGTGTTTACATTAAGCACTGTGATCCCGTTCGGCCAAGTTTGCACAATATGAAAACTGCAAACGTGGATAAAATGGTGGGTGGACACCCTGGCCTAACCTGCTAATACTTTTTCTTTGTGTCTTATAGAGCATCAGATGCATTTCATTTTAGAAGTCTCATTGGTTTAAGCACCTTACAGTAGCTGTGCTTCACGTAGCCTTGCACCTGTCACTGTGTGTGCCGCACAATGCCTTTCAGCAGTGTGTGCCTATTGCATTCTAGGCACTTCTTTCTATTCCTTTACTTTGTGTGCCTCTAGTCCAAATACCTTTATTGTTTTCAGGAAATTCGTAAATAGCACATTTACTTCTCATGTGCTCAGAGCGCCGTAAATCTGAGTCCCTTAACAAACATTACACCAGCATTGTTTTCCCGAATAACTTAAAATTAAAAAGTTTGTTGGGGCGCCCACAGAGATGGTCGCACTAGGCGCCACCAACTCTACAGCCGGCCCTGCACTCAGCAATCAACAAACGACCTCATCCTTGATCTGGAAATGAAATGCAGACTGCAGGCCGTGGGTGCGGCGAGGAAGAGGTGTGAAAACATTCCTTAGCTTTGCGGCAGAACAAAAGGGAAGGTCACGGGTCAAGTACAGGGCCATTAGCACGTAAAAGCACTGGCGCTTTGACATACCAATGGCCCTGCCACAGATAGAAGAGAGAGGGGAAAAACTTTCGTCCCCTCGTCCCCCCCCCCACCCTTGTCCCCCGCGTCCCCCCCACTGCAAAATCTGGGGGGGATATGTCCCCCGCGTCCCCCACAGTTCCTACGCCCATGCCACGACAGCACAACCACATCCAGCACTTCTACCCACAGGTGTAGCGCCTTGTACAACGAGTCCATCCAGCACTTTTAACAAAGGACTCCATCCACGCTTTTTGTGCACATTGGTGCCTGCCACGGGTACACTGATCACCTTCACACCACGTGCCCCCCAACACCCTGCACCAAGTTCGCACCCATTGCAGTGCACGGAGGCCACAACCACACTTTCCGCGTGAAGCTTTCTTGCACATTTTGTATTGCGGAGTCTGCACTTCCTCCCCAGGCACCCCGCCCTCTCTGCTGCTGCAGCTTGGAGGCTCCCACACCGGTGTTTGTCTGCTGGACGCTGCGCAGGGATGGGGGTCTCCTTAAATGTATTTAGCCTTCATATGCCATCCTGCGCTTGTGGTGAATGCCCCCCCACTCTTTACCATTTGCTGAGTCCTTGCCCCATCATTCTCCCCTCTGCCCGCATCCCATCCATCTACTATTCCATGCAATTATTTCCTCAATCAAGACACCCCCCCCTCCTTGAGCCCCCTTCTGAACTCCCAGCCCCAGCAAACCCCCGCCCTCCAGCTGCCCCGCGCATCCCCCCACCCGCTATGTCTTTTATCGTCCGCATTACAACCTACCCAGAACCCCCCCCAACCACCTCCACCCCACCTCACCTCACACTCCGTTTTGTACCTTGAATGTTCGGACCGCGCCTGACTGCACAGTATATTTTTGGAGAGTATGATGTTTTAACCCTTTGGCTGCGGCGGTAATTCCGTTGCAGCGCTAGGGGATAGAGGGGGCCGTGCGGCGCCGCCATGCTCGTGACGGAACCACTCCGTCACGAGCCTCAGGCGCGCTGTGCTTGTGTGGGAGTGGTTCCGTCACCGCCCCACCCACTCAATAGAACGCTCAGCGCAGGCGCGAAATCGCTGCCGTGCAGGCGTGGCGGCCAGGCCGTGACGGAACCACTCCGTCATTAGCACAGCCCGTTCGTGGCTGTGTGACGGAGTGGTTCCGTCACCAGCATGCAAAGGGTTAATTGAAGGGGGTACAAGCCACCAGATTAATAGGGAGAGCTAGAGATGAATCATGGGACTGGCGTCGCTTTGAGAGTCATAACCGGAGCCAAGGCATCAACAAGGGCACAGCTACCGTTGGTGCATCAGGTGCAGTGGCACCGGGGTCCGGAACCATGAGTAGCCTGTTGAACAGCGATATTTGCTGTGTTTTGCACCACTGCCCATCAATATTTTTGGCATGTAAATAACGCAAGAAATCTCATTGAAATATATGATACTCTTCAAAAAGGGTTCCAGAGAGCACCTAAGCAAGGTCTTTCCGTTCCGGAGTGCACAGATGGTGCCCGGTTTAACGGGGCACACACACACACAACACCACACACGCACAACACCACACACATAACACTACATACATAAGACCACACACAACACCACACACACCACACACACACAACACCACACACACATACACACAACACCATATAACACCACATACACACCACCACCCACACAACACCACACACACACACACACACACACTCACCACCACACACTCACCACCAGCCGTCGGTGCACACTTTCAACAGGCACACACATCACCAGCCGTCACTGCACGCTTTCACCTGGAAGACACACACACCACCAGCTGTCAGTGCACACTTTCACCAGGCACATACAACACCAGCCGTCAGTGCACGCTTTCAACTGGCACAAACACCTCCAGCCATCAGTGCACACTTTCACCAGGCACACACACAACCAGCCGTCAGTGCACGCTTTCACCGGGCACAAACACCACCAGCCACCAGTGCACGATTCCACCAGGCACACACACCACCAGCAGTCAATGCACACTTTCACCAGGCACATACACACCACCAGGCGTCAGTGCACGCTTTCTCCAGGCACACACACCACCAGCCATCAGTGCACGCTTTCACCGGGCACACACCACTAGACGTCAGTGCATGCTTTCACCAAACACACACACACACACCACCAGCTGTCAGTGCAGGCTTCCACCAGGCACACACACCACCAGCTGGCAGTGCACGCTTCCAGCAGGCACACACACCACCAGCGTCAGTGCACACTTTCACCAAGCACCCACAACACCAGCCGTCAGTGCACGCTTCCACCAGGCACACACACCTCCAGCCAGCAGTGCACACTTCCACCAGGCACACACACCTCCAGCCGGCAGTGCACGCTTCCACCAGGCATACACACCACCAGCCATCAGTGCACAATTTCTACAGGCACACACACCACAAGCCATCGATCAGTGCACACATCAATTGTTAACGCATCCACAATTAACTATTGCAGCAATCGCAGTATGGTGCACTTTACTTTTAAACATATTCATCTAAAGCGCAGCATGCCACCATTGCTACAATTCCAATCCAACCCACATAATTCCACTACACACCACATGCATACACTCCATAACACATGGCTAAAAGACATTGCCATTTACAATGCCATTAGCTCACACTCAAATAAATCTGAGACCTATTGCATTTCCAATGCTTGTTTAATATATGTAAATTGCACTATCACTTATGCTTCAATACCTTCCTTACCCATTTACTCCATAACCTTCGGAGCTGTCAGACGGGTTTCCCGATGCCCTCTGAAAATATTCAGCTGCATCTCAAAGGACATATAATGTGTATGTTTTGTTAACTCTTTCGCTGCGGCGGCTATTCCGCCGCATCGCTAACGGTCGCGGGGGGGGGGCGCGCGGGTGAGCTCCGCGAGTGACAGAACCGTTCCGTCACGGCTCGCGGGTGAGCTGTGCTCATGACGGAACGGTTCCGTCACGGCCCCGTCCGCTCAATTAAACACACCGCGCAGGCGCGGCGGCTGGGCCGTGACGGAACCGTTCCGTCATGAGCACTGCTCACCCGCGAGCTGTGACGGAAACGTTCCGTCAATAGCCTCGAAGAGGTTAAGGGATAACTGATGCTGTTACACATCAAGAGCTGCAAGGATGGTAATCACCTCTACATATACATCTCAATAAGACCAAGCTTGTTGGTCCTTTGCATCAAAAGCGCCTTTCCGTTCACATGGCCACTGTGTAGTCGGATATGTCTTTTGGGATCTCTTGCCTGTTAGTCATTGATTTCGTTTCTCAGCGCCAGGACAACTTTTAGGTAACTACACGCTCTACAAAATGGTTAACATAACATAATCCTCTGTAAGTCGTCTCCTGACCTTCAAGCAAACAGTCCTCAATCTGATGCCGATTTGTTCTTTGCATCGTAAGTCAATGCGATCTCCATTACTTGAGTAGCCTACGCTGTATCCTCCTATCGTACTGATTCCCCACAGTATCACTGTCACGTGATACAGAGGCTTTCAAGTTTGGATCATGGTAGCCCATTTTACTCTGAAAGCAACCCCGAAGCTTGCGGCCCCCAGGGAAATGCTACAGTATCATAATGACCAGACATGCTCTGCATGTGCCTAACTACCACACCATGACACTCCTGTCCTACCAGCCAACCAGACCCCAAAGCTTATATATTTTAAAAACCCTGGGGCAACCTGTCAGGCATAATTCTAATATTTTGGTTTAGAACCTGCAATACCGGTGGTTATCTCTCTGGATATATTTACTAGTTTCCCTTGACCGACCATCTACTAATTCATAAAAGGAGGATTAAGGAGCCAATTGTCCTCTACATTTGGAAGTAGACGGCTGAATTAATGATCAAGCATGCAATGAGGATTCACTAATTTCACTATGTGTCTGGAAATATCTCTCTTGTGACAAAAAAAACAGAGGGAGTACAAACTTTCCTGACCTCAGCTAAAAACAAAAAGAGTATATCATTAGAGAATGTATTCAGAATGTGCAACTTTAAAAGTTTTATATTTCTCATCACTATCTTAGAACCACCCTTTTACCATTTCCTTTACTATCCATATTGAATTAAGGTTAATTTCTCTCAGGTATTGGCTTTTCAAGCCAAACTACCTTCCTCCTTTTCTTTAATAAGTTTGCTAGTTTCAGTTATCTAGAACAGTGGTTTTTAACCTATGGTACGGGGACCCCTGGGGGTCCAGTTAGCCTACTAAGAGGGTCAGCGGCTGCTTAGAAAATTAAATTACATTAACAGATTAATGAAGTGTATATAAATAAAAAAGCAAAACGTAAAATTAAAAAGTTTAAACATTAAGTTAGTATCCTCAGATTGATTCATAGGAGCAGTGCATGGGCATCAAACAGAATAACGATGAATGGCCTCATTTAAATTTAGAAAAGCTCCAACTTTCCCATTGAAATAAATTTTTTTAATCATTTTAATATTTGTGAATTTAATAAACTATTGTAACATTTGTGTAGTTGTTCAAAGAATGCTTGTTTCTGTAGTTTTGTGTATTGTTTTGCGGTTCAAATCATTGAAAATGCTTAGGCTGGGAGCCCAAAAAGTAACTTATGAGACGCCCAAGCATCTCTAATGTATATTTAAACCCCCATGCAGAGAATTTTGCAAACTTCTGTTAGTAATTATATTCATTACAATTATCGGAAACTCATGAGTGAAAAGCTTTGCTGCTTCGCAGACCCATAGTAGAAAAATCATGTTTCAGAATGAGAATGGATAATGTTTAGGTGATGTGCTTGGGTTGAAGAGAGTGAGTCTGCTGTGAGTCTTCAAAATGGCAGCGATGTTGCTTCACTTCTTAGGATTGTGATACCAGTTAGGTATTCCTCGCCAACCTGGAAAGTGAGCTGGAGTCAACTTCTTGAGCTTTTTGCAACGTGTGGCTTGTAACTGGGGCGGCCTTAGGCATGTGCAAGCTGTGCACCTGCACAGGGCCACCAAACCCCAGGGGCCACCACGCCAATATATATCCTTAATATAATATTCCTCTGAGGATGGATACATATTTGTGTGGCGGCTCCTGGCAGGAATTTGGCGGCCTGCGGCTCTGTTCCACTTCCAAATACCCTGACCCCCCCCTTTTCACTGGCCTCAACGCTCCTCCTCGCCCGCACCCCCTCTTCCGGGGCCCCCTACCTACGCTACCTGCCTAGGGCCACCATGAGCCTAGAGCCGCCCCTGCTTGTAGGCAGCGCCATCTCCCTGTAGTTTGAGTGGACATAGCTTCATGCACTACCAGCCTCTCTCCCCTTAGCCATCATGGACATATGTTGGATGCCTCTGGGCTCCATCTCTTACACTCATGAACAAGAGGTGGGCCAAACCTTTCTTGCACGTCCCCTGTTCCTGGTGTCAGGGTTCCAGATGCATGTATTCTTATTTATGTATTTTGCTGCTGCAGTCACACATGAGGCTGCGGTAGAAATTTCATGCTGGCAGAATTGAGCGGGTTACAAAAATAAGCCATCAGTTTGCTTCCTTGGATATTTACGTCCAGAAATGCATGATTATGTTTCATATTTCAGATGCAGGGTGGCTCGCTGCAATCTCACGGGAATTTCTACTCTCTTGATGACGTTTGCATGAATGTTCGACGCATTTCTAAACATGTAGAACCCAAGAGCTTTTGATCGCTTCATAATGTTATAAATCTTTATTTTAAAAAATATATATAGCACAAATATGACTGTGAGGGTATCAGTCACAGTAAGAAACACGGGAACGGTCACACACATTAGAAATCAACAAACTGTGTAAAGTAGCAAATTGCGGCAGTAACCTCCATAAAATAATTCAATTGGTGAAATATACATGATTCATGGAAGGAATAATAGACATGGAAGAAGAAGATTATTGATACCCTGAATTTTTGGGCATCCTTGACTTTGATGAGCAGGGTCTTTGGTTCCCAAAGTAAAGTGATAATTGACTCTGGCCCAGCCCTACCTGCCCTTTGCATTGACAGTTTCCGAAATCTACCCATTCCTATTACACAGCAGCCCGTGTCTAACATATTAAATTTGCATCAAAGATGATGATTCCCTTGCAGTTTAAAACATTCTCTCTTGGCCTTGAAGTGAGAAGTAGCCAAGTCCCCCAGCTCTTTTGAAGGTGAGCAGCAGTAGCCCTGTGACGTGACCTCCAAGCCTCATCTGTCTTGCCATGGCTAGGGAAAGCTGTTTACAATCTGAATTTCCATTTGTCTAAATGCATGCCCGTGCAGCGTCCTGCTCGGTGTACGCTATGCTGCACGCTGCGAGCTGCCTGAAAACAGATGCTCGCGGCACCAGCTGGCACAGAACGGGTTGTATTTTTAGCAACCTGGATGAGAAACATTTGTGAAGGCAGGGAGCATCGGTGGCCAAGAACTTCCTTTTATCATGCAAAGCACACGACACGAGAGCATCTTCCTCTCCGAAAACACCGGCCCCTTCCGTGCAGCTTTTATGGCTCACTCTCCTGAGCCGAGCGCGCTAGATTATGTGGTGAACCTCCCGCCAAAACAGTGGCGCCCCGGAGGAAGCGGAATGAGGGCAGAGGTGGAACCACAAGCTACCCCATAGTCAGTCACCGCACTAAATACAATAAAACACGGAGACAACAAGCGTAAAGTCATTGTTGTAGTCTCCTGCCACAAATTATCTTGAGCAAAAACCTAGCTTTTATAGCCCGCCGCACTGAGGGGCAATTCTAGAATGTTCGACCATGCTGGGGCCTCTTAAATGAAAAACTGAAGCAGGAAGTTTTGGTTTATTACGGTTCTGTGAACACCTGCCTTCTGCATGATGCCAGGTGCTGTAGGGGTTTGATTGCTCAGTAGAAACCAGACGGGGCACCTGTGCCCCAGCTTACTGCATTTACTAGGTAAGAAACTGGTCACGTGAGCAGGGGGTAGGAAGGAACATGAGGGAGGGGAGTGGGGGGTGTTATTAGTGCCACATTGGGCCTTTGTGCTGGACCTCCGTCCTGGTGCTTTGTCTGCAAGAAGATAAATGCTGCGATCTGTGAAGTACACTGAACAGGGTGGTTTCTCAAATACATATTAATATGGGTAAAACCCTTTGGGTTTCTTTCTGCATTACTTCTAATGAAGTTAAACCTTTGAGTTGGGCTTGCGCTACCCAACACATGAAATAAAAGGCATTTCAAGGGGGCCTTCTGTCATTCTTCTGTATGGTATGTTATGATACGTTATGTTATGTTTTTGTATTTCAAGTCTTATTAAAAACTTAACACTAGTGAGCAAACAATGATCAATAATAACTTATCTGCACAAAAATATAAATGTTCAAAGATATCATATGAAACATAGGTATGAATAACACAAAAAAGGAAGTAAAACAGCATAAGGAAAAACAATACAAGTACCACAGTAACATACAAGGATGATAAGTTGATACATCAAATTTTAAAGGAATTATTACAAGAAAGAGAAAATGAAATGCAAATAGTATGTAACAGACGTAGTGAATCCAACTGGGACTGAAGTATGATAAGGAGTCAGAAACACCCACACACCTAAGAAGGGGCCCCATATATTTTCAAATTGATGTAAATTGTCATTCAGTTTATAAATCATTTTCTCAAAGTTTTTCTCCTCAAACAAATCTGCAAGCCAGGAATGAAGCGTTGGTATAATATTCATTCTCCAAAAACGTGAAATATAAATTTTTGCTAAACTGAGAGCGGCGGAAGCCATTTGAAGGTCTGAATGGAGATATGTGGTATTTCAGAAGTATGGGCGGGTATATATCCGCAGGACATTAACTTGAATGTGGCTTTCCTGTTAAGACTTAGATTCTTGTTTTAGAGACTAATAGCCTTTTCTTTCAAACAATGGGGAAATAACCATCCTACCTTTCAAATATTCATTCACAGAGAGGGGGCTTTCACACATTCAAATGCTCAAGAATGATGACCTGGAGAAGAGTTCGATAGCTTGGAAGAAAGCTCTATTTGATGAGAGAGACTCCAGGTATTTCTCTGAAGATGATTGCTAGAAAGAGAAAAGTTAGGAGAATGAGAAAAAAAATGAGACCTAAATAATCATCGCTCCAGTAGAAGAGGTGGGGAAGTCATTGAAAGCTCGAGTCAGGCTTGAGCTTGAAGCCTGGCTCTGCTCAAGGTCCCGTTGAAACCTCGAGCCCATAACGAGCCGAGCGTTCATGTGGCTTCTGCCTGCTTCCCTCTCTCTACCCCAGGATGTGGCATTACTGTCAGAGCAGCCAACTGTGGAACTGGGAAACTAGGCTTCAATCAATCAATCAATCATAGCATTTATAAAGCGCAGTACATACCTATGAGGGTCTCAAGGTGCTGGGGGGGGACGCTGCTACTGTTCGAAGAGCCAGGTCTTGAGGAGTCTCCTGAAGGTAAGGAGGTCTTCAGTCGGGAGTCTGACCATCGGCTCAACATCCTGTGATTCTGGGCACATCACTTAATTTACCCATGCCTATAAACAATGCATGTAATCTTGTGTAATGTAACCAGTGGTCGAAGTGGGCGGGACCTGAGGGGCACACTTTACTAAATTAAGAATAACTGTTCCCAGGGCCAAATTAGCCGTAGCGGGCATCAGGCATTTTCCAGGTGAGCCGCTAAGTTGGGGGCCGGTTTTGGGCCCCTGGGCACCATTTTTGATACGGGGAGCCGGCAATATCCGCCCCCTGTAACAAAACGGCCGAAATCGGCCCTTGCAAACAGCTCGGCCGCACCCCTCGATCCCCCCAGCGAGGCTGGCAAAGCAGTTTGCCAGGGCTGTTTTCGGGTCCCGATCCGATAGCTCCCCTACTATACATGAACGTCAACGATTGTGGGCGGTAAATTCCAAGAGCTGGAGTGCTTTACCTGAATTATAAAGCAGGCACTTTCCTGTGCTATGAAGCAAAAGGAGGGCAGACAGCTTAACAAGCCCTCTTGCCAAGGTGCTGCTTGCCTGAAAGAAAAGTAAATGTGCACTACTGGTCAATCTGCAAATGTGAAGGGTGCTTAGAAGCCAGTATTAGCTTTATTTGATAGAATCATTTGAAACCTCCTGATGACACACATTTATTTTTTTCGAGTGCTATTGCAAGGGAGTAACCAGGTGAGCTGTGAAGTGTGTGCCTTCAAAGGACAGATATTAAAAAAATGCACAATGTACAGTCTGAGTATTACTAAAATCTATGTTTTGGAAGCACTTTTATATCTTTCTCATGTTTGCACATTTTGTAGCAGCTCATCTTATACTGTCTTTAGTGCAAGTTTAAAATAATGACTTACATGTTCACAGTGCTTTCTGTCACAGATTGGGACCCTGAAGCACTATGCATACACACACAAGTCACTATTCTCCACTGCACCAACCAGGATTCAATTCTGTGGCTCTTTGGACCTCTGCAGTGCACTAACTAAAATAGAGGTTTCATAATATACCATAGTGCATTTCCCACTGATTACCTTAAGTTGCATTTATTTTTCATTTAGGCTGTGTCTTGTTTTGTACGTAGTTACCTGAAGGTGAAAGACCGAAAAAAATAACAGAATACTTTTTTTTTAGCCACACCTTTGACACAACCCCTCACTCACCCACCCCGTTTGCGCACCGCGCCACAGTTCACATACTTTTTGTTAATACACATTGACTACTTAATGTAATTGGTGCTCATGTAAAGCTCTCGGCCTTCAGGTTGAGTTACCGTTGTATTTAACAAGCATTGGAAATGCCAATAGGTCTAAACTTATGAGCGAGCTATTGGCGTTGTCAGTCGGGTTGCTGTGGTGAATGAATGAATGAGGGTATTTGTAAAGCGCACTAATGCCGAGGTGTCTTGGTGCCTCGGCATTGTTAAGGAGAGGGTGGTTAGGGGTACTGAACTGGTGTAGAGTGTGACTGTAAAAAGAACAAGCATTTACAATCCAATGGTTTCGCCTTTGGAAAAGTTAGAGTTATTGGCATTGTAAATGACAAATTTTGTATTTATGTGCTGGTTTTGAAAACAGATAAATAAATGGCATTGTCATTTACATTGCCATTAGCTTAATCTCTGCAGTCGCTCTGCACTCTCTAGCACTCCCTAGCACTCCCTACTCACTCTGCACTCTCTAGCACTCCCTAGAACTCCCCACTCACTCTGCACTCCCTATGCACTCTGCACTCTGCACTCCCTATGCACTCTGCACTCCCTATGCACTCTGCACTCCCTATGCACTCTGCACTTCCTCTGCACTCCCTATGCACTCTGCACTCCCTATGCACTCTGCACTCCCTATGCACTCTGCACTCTGCACTCCCTATGCACTCCCTATGCACTCTGCACTCCCTATGCACTCTGCACTCTGCACTCCCTATGCACTCTGCACTCTGCACTCCCTATGCACTCTGCACTCCCTATGCACTCTGCACTCCCTATGCACTCTGCACTCCCTATGCACTCTGCACTCTGCACTCCCTATGCACTCTGCAATCCCTATGCACTATGCACTCTGCACTCTGCACTCCCTATGCACTCTGCACTCTGCACTCTCTATGCACTCTGCACTCCCTATGCACTCTGCACTTCCTATGCACTCCCTATGCACTCTGCACTCCCTATGCACTCTGAACTCCCTATGCACTCTGCACTCCCTAGCACTCCCTCGCACTCTGCACTCCCTTGCACTCCCTCGCACTCTGCACTCCCTCGCACTCTGCACTCCCTAGCCTTCTGCACTCCCTAGCACTCCCTAGTCACTCTGCACTCCCCGGACAAGATTGCAACCATCAAGGCTAACATCCCCCTCCCCTCCTCTACCTTTGTTGACCCTTCCCCTCCCACTGTTCAGTGCCACCTTACCTCAATTCCCCCTCTTACTGAGGAAGTATTCTTAGAGATACTTCCTAAAGTCAAATCGGGTTCTCCGGCAGACATCTGTCCGGCACGAATCCTACAACAGATCTACTCCACTTGTCCCCAGCCCCCCATTATTTTCCTTAATAGCTCCCTTACTCAGGGAGTGGTGATCCCCGCTCTTAAATCAGCCACAATAGTGCCCATTTTAAAGAAGCCCGGCGCTGACCCGTCCATCTCAGCTAACTACCGCCCCATTTACCTGCTGCCCTACTTGGGCAAGGTGCTTGAGCGCCATGTCACCTCGGTACTCAGCACCCACGTAGAAGCAAATGGGGGTCTGGCATCTCGTCAGGCCGGCTTCCGCCCCCGGCACTCTACCGAATCTGTCGGGGTGTCGGTCCTGGACAACCTCAGGGAGGGCATGGATCACAACAAACATCAGGCTCTGGTGCTCCTCGACCTCTCCGCCGCCTTTGACACGGTGGACCATACCATCCTACTTTCACGTGTCAAGGCGGCGGGAATTGAGGGCTCAGCCCTGGTCTGGCTATCCTCCTTCCTGAGGGACCGCACCCAGGCGGTTCGGCTGGGGGACTTCACGACTACCCCACTTCAAGTCACCTGCGGTGTCCCCCAGGGTTCCTCTCTTTCTCCCTTATTGTTCAATCTTTACATCTTTCCTCTAATCTTTGCACTTCAGCAGCTGGAGGTCACCGTCTATAATTATGCGGATGACCTCCAGCTCATCTTTAACCTCTCCTCTTCTCCCCTCTCTATCTCAAATTTCCAGTCCACTATGATTTTCATCAGGGACTGGATGAACCACAACCATCTCAAGCTGAACCCGGACAAAACCGAGTTGGTTCTCACAGGTGGTTCTTCCAGTCCCTGGAACTCTCTCTTCTGGCCCTCTTCTTTTGGTCCCTCCCCCACTCCTTCCTCCACAGTTAAAGCCCTGGGTGTTAAAATGAACAACCAACTCACCTTACACTCACAAATCAGCTCTGTGGTTTCTTCCTGTTTCCTCACTCTCCGAACCATCCGCACTGTCTCCCGTTTCTTTTCCCCCCAGGCACTAAAGCTGATCATGTCCGCGCTGGTGATTTCGCGGCTGGACTATGCCAATGCCCTGTACAACGGCATCCCTGCATACAGCCTGCGGAAGCTCCAGATGTTCCAGAACCAAGCGGCTCGGTTGGTGTATGGTCTCCCACGTTTTCACCACTCTACACCCCTCCTCAAGGAGCTCCATTGGCTTCCTGTCAAGGAACGCTCCCTTTTCAAAACCGGCTGTATGGTTTTTCAGGCCCGCCAGGGCACTGCCCCAGCCTTCATTTCCTCTCTGATCAATGAATATGTCCCGGTCAGAGAGCTTCGCTCTTCTTCTAAATCCCTCCTGCAAATCCCGCGTTTTAAACGTAAAAAGTGGGGAGGAGCCAATTTTTCAACTTTGGCCCCCACCTTTTGGAACTCCCTCCCCGTCCACCTACGATCTGCCACACAATATTCCTCCTTCCGTAAAGATCTAAAAACGTTTTTGTTCAAACAGGCCTTTCCCTTGTAACTTGTCCTTCCTTTCCCTGCACCTGGTTCACTCCGCCCTCAGTTGCTGGACCTACCACTATAGCGCCAAGAAGCCGTAGGGTGAACGCTGCGCTTTACAAATGTTTTAAATTACAAATGTTTTGCACTCTGCACTCCCTAGTCTATCTGCACTCCCTAGTCACTCTGCACTCCCTAGTCACTCTGCACTCCCTAGTCACTCTCCACTCCCTAGTCACTCTCCACTCCCTAGTCACTCTCCACTTTCTAGTCACTTTCCACTCCCTAGTCACTCTCCAATCCCTAGTCACTCTCCACTCCCTAGTCACTCTCCACTCTCCACTCCCTAATCACTCTCCACTCTCCACTCCCTAGTCACTCTCCACTCTGCACTCTGCACTCACTACTCTGCTCACTCACTACTCTGCTCACTCACTCATCTGCACACTCACTTTGCACTCTGCACTCACACTCTGCACTCAATTTTATCAAATACCGAGGAGAGGGGACTGCCTGGAGTGTGCTTATGTGGAGAGAGAGAGGCCGCATGCAGCGTGAGAGAGAGAGGGGAAAAGAGGATGGGGAGGAGAGAGGTGAGAAGAGGGAGAGGGAGGTGGGGGAGAAGGGAAGAAAAGGAAGGAGAGAAAGAGGAGGGGTCTCTCCTCCCACGCTGCCCTGCACTGTCAAAGTCCCTGTGCAGCTTAGTGCACACCCAGGATGTTCGATTTAGATGTATAGAGTTTAACCAATCAGGGAATGTTCCTTTTTTACTCTACATGGAGTTAAAGTACATGTATTACAAACGCATGGTGAATTAAACTCAAACATGTTTAAATCGTTTGTCACTTCTTATTGCAAAGTTGATGAGGCAAGTCTTAGTGGACAAGTCTTAGTGAAAAAGGGAGTAAAACAGCAGGCAGCTTGACTTGGGGTTATTAGGTCCCACTGCTGTCGGTGCCAATGTTAATTCGTGCAAGGGAGGCTGTCTGAGTTAAAACACCCCATCATTTCTGCATGACAAAAAAAAATTAAACCCCGCCCACGGCCGCATGACGTTGCGGAGGGAAGAAATCGCGGGAACGCCCACGAATCTGGTCCGGCCATGACGGACAGATCTCTGTTCCAATGGCTAGCCTCCATTTATGGAGCTAGCCAATGGAACAGAGGGGCGGATTCCAAGCCACACTGTTTGTAACATTAGATTTCGCCTGCGCCGAAAAGCTGCGCAGAGCGCAGCCTTCGGCGAGGCGAAACCTAAAAAGCGCCATGACGCAGTCAGCATTACCCACGGTTTGTTTTCAGCCATACGAGTGAGGTGCAGGGCAGGAGGAAGGGGGCACCAGATGCTCTGTTGTTCTTAGGTGAAGTTCGGGCTGTATAAAATAACAACAATAAAGTGCTGTACCTCGATCGCATGGCTTAGTTACCAGCATCCTTTTAAACGTGCTGTGTTAATACAACAGTCGTCCTGCTGTACAGAATACCTAATCTGGCCAAGACTGTACTACAGAAGTACCGTTAGTGCGGCATCTTTGATTTCCCTTCTAGGCATCAACAGAAAAGCAAACACAAATGGAGCCAATCACGATGTCGTTTTGAATTATTCAATCACATTGCATTTTCAGATGTCCATGTAGCCTTGGGTTACCAGTACAATTTAGGGTCGTGCTAACCATAGCCATTCCTGCAAACTCTTCCTAGTGCATGCGGAAGAGACAGTTCTGAGCTGGCACAAGTGCTGACTCTTACAGCTCTGTGTAAAAAGGGGTGGAAAGACATATCTAGGGCTATTCAAGTGATTCCTAGTGTAAACAACTCCAAATTCCTGCCTTGAAACAGTGCAGTGAATATTTAGAGTTGACATCTGCAGCTTTACAATGTTGCTGGACTGGGCTTTAACATTCCATGGTGAATGTCTGGGCCACGATTCTGTGTGCTCTGTTTACTTTTTCAAACTGCCTTTGCAGTGTGACTGCATTAGAAAATACAACTTCATGAAGAGGATTCAATAAAAAGATGAAATAGTACCTCCATCAAAGCGCGAGAAGCGGATGGACACTAATTATTAAAGCTAATTAATCTGTACTAGGTCTGTGTGCCACTGAGAGAAAAGGAAGTGATGCATGGCCAGCGCTGCCCAATGAGAATGTAGCAAAGAACAGGGACAATGATTCCAACGAATGATAAGCAATGGGCGGATTCCAATGGCCATTATTAGACACAAGAGACTCACAAGCGAGGTGCACATGTGCTATCACATGCTCTAGAACAGAGGTCTTCAATCTGTGGGGCGCGACCCCCAGGGGGGTCGTGGAGTCCTGGGAAGGGGGTCGCAGATTCTATCAGAGCAGTTCCTTGAAACGCGTGGTTTGCCTTAGTGGCGTCAGGCTGATTGAGGGTGCTCGCGGCGGAGGCCTAATTCACACCGAGGTGTGAAAAACATCAAAGCCTCAATAACAAATAAAAGGTCTTTTAAAGACCTGTGGAGTACTCTGGTGTGGCTGTGTGTGTGTATCCAAGCTGTTTCAGCCGGGCTCTCATAAACAAGGGGGGAGCGGGGTGGGGTGGCTCGGGGAGGAGGCTGTAGCACAGTGGTTCCCAATCTGTGCGCCACTGAAAGTAGCCAGGGGCGCCGCGAAAAGATGTGCACCAAGCACACAGTTTGGAAACTAATATGGACTGATACACAATAATAATGGTAATACCAGGGGGTGGAGGGCATCATGCTGCAGACAGGGATTTGTAATCAGAGGCAGCGTTATTTTTGCAGTTTAAAAGCTGGAGTTCCAGAGGCTGGAAAAGTGCAAGCGGTGTAGCACATTTATTAGCAGTTCAGGCAGAGCCTTTCTGGGGAAGAGGATGGGGCCTACGGGGGAAATACAAGATAAGCAAGCAGGTAGACGGGACTGCCGGGATGTAGGTCAGTGTGCCTGGAATGAGACTAAGAAGTGATACTGAATAAGGAAAACAAACATCCTGCAGCGATTAAAGTGAAAGTAAACAGCCTGATTTTACACACAACTGCCCTTGATAATGATTTATAGCGCCTGGGAGCCACCTCCAGTTCAGCGCTGCTGGCACAAGTGGGCAGGTGAAAACTCATGGCTAATAGCGCGTTTTCAAAGTTACACACATTATGGGAAAATATTTGAGTACGTTAATGTGCCTGCTGCTAAGAGCTGTATAAAACCTGTGGGTTAGAGCTATTTTGGAAAGACTAACCCTGGATTAAAATGCAAACGGTGTTTTTGCTTCCTACTTTATGGTTTGAGCGCAATACTTGCCTATGTCTGCTGCTATTAGTCATTAACATGAAATTTGCTATTTGTTTTATTCATGTCCTCCTTGCATGGACCAAGTAGTGTGTGCTCCCCTCCGGGTATAGACCCCACCACCCACTCACTCATCTTCATTTCCTGACATGCCCGTGACTACTGAACTTTGTCTTTGTCTTCCGAATGTTCTATTTTGCAAATTTTAAACACAACGGGGCTGTGCAAGCAGTGATTGCTTTTCAGTCTTTTATCTAGTCTTGTGCACTCAGACACATCCAGCAGCTCCCTCCTTATGTGCACCACAGATTGTTTTGAACCAAACCTCTTGTTAGAGTTTGCACAGTGTCACCCAATAGTCCATGAAGCATCATAAATTGAAATGTACATTAATTAATACAGTGCAGTTCACTTATTGAATCATAAGATAGTTTGCACCATTGAAATCAGCCTCTCCAATCATGCAGCTGTTGGTCCTGGGTTGGACTCGAAGCAGGCAGCACTGTGCTCACATGAATATTGAGGTCGATCTTTGATTCGCTTAAGCTGCCTGCTCTGTATTCTCAGTGGAAATGATTTAGCAATGCTTATTGTGCGGTGTAGGACACAGGGCATGGTGGGACACTGATAGCAGGACATGATCGCCGCAATAATCAGAACAGCAAAACTTTAAGTACTAAGGCAGCAGGCAGTAGCCTGTTCCAGATTCCAGGTCTGTCCGTGCACACCATAATGCTGCCAATGCACATTCCAGATCTGCCAGTACATATCACAGGGCTTCCAGTGCACATTTCTGGGATGGCAGTGCCAATCATAGTGGTATCAGAGCCAATGCATGTCGAAGAGCCCTTAGTGCGCAATCCAGTTCTTCTTGTGCGTCCAAGGAATATAAGCGTTTCTTTGCCCTGCCCTCTGCATGATCCGAGTGCCCCTTGTTTGGTAGAGTGCAGCCATGTGCCACTTCATTCTACACATATCCATTGTGCTTTACCGCCACAAATAATGAAACACACAATAGCTGCACTCTTACACCTAGAGATCTTTAGAAAGATGCCAACAATAATTATTTCTTTCGGCCTCGCACATCTCCCCCTCCATTTGGTTCCCAGGAATGAGTCCCACATCTATGATTATTATACCTTCATCAGTGCCATCCCAATTATTTTCAGGGAGAGAAATGGAAGTTCTCCAGTGGCTTGGCTTGCATCCTCCCACCCGCCCAAAAAAAGGGACATAATGGGGAGCCGAGGCCAATGGGCAATAGATCAAGGGAGCCGCAAGTCAAAAAAGTTTGGGAACCACTGCTGTAGCCCTTTAAGTTCAATGGAGTTGCGCGCCTGGAGCTGTGGGTCCCGCCAGTAATTGCACGTGAAAGGTCCTCTCCCCCCCCCTCAGACACGTCCCATAAATCATTGGTTCAAGTCCCATGAGCCCTCATACCTTGCGCTGTTCTTCACAGTGAGATGTTGTTACACCCTGTCATCCCTCCCCCCTCGCCCCCAGCAGGGAGGCACAGAGATGCCCTCCCATGAGAGAGGAATAAGGAAGAACACGCAGAGAGATACTGACCCCCTCGCCCCATGAGAGAGGCACAGAAAAGGTGGGTGGAAGAATGATGGGTGGATGGATGGATGAAAGGGTGGATGGATGAAGGATGAATGTATGGATGGAAGGATGAAAGGGTTGATGGATGTATGGATGGAAGGATGAAAGGGTGGATGGATGGATGGATGGATGTAAGGATGAAAGGGTGGACGGATGGATGGATGGATGTAAGGATGAAAGGGTGGATGGATGTGTGAAAAGGTGGGTAGATGAATGATAAGTGGATGGATGGATGGATGAAAGGGTGGATGGATGAAGGATGGATGGATGAAAGGATGAAGGATGTATGTATGGATGTAAGGATGAAAGGGTGGATGGATGGATGGATGGAAGGAAGGATGAAAGGGCAGATGGATGTAAGGATGAAAGGGTGGATGGATGAAAGATGGATGTGTGAAAAGGTGGGTGGATGAATGATAAGTGGATGGGTAGATGGATGGATGGATGGATGAAAGGGTGGATGGATGAAGGATGGATGGATAGATGAAAGGATGGATGGATGGATGAAAGGGTGGATGGATGGATGAAGGATGTATGTATGGATGGAAGGATGAAAGGTTGCATGGATGAAGGATGGATGGATGGATGGATAAAAGGTTGCATGGATGAATGATGCATGGATGGATGTGTGAAAAGGTGGGGGGATGAATGATGGGTGGATGGATGGATGGATGGATGAAAGGGTGGGTGGATGAAGGATGGATGTTTGGACGAAAGGGTAGATGGATGAAGGATGGATATATGGATGGAAGGATGAAAGGATGGATGGACGAAGGATGGATGTATGGATGGATAAAAGGTTGCATGGAGGAATGATGGATGGATGGATGTGTGAAAAGATGGGTGGAAGAATGATGGATGGATGGAAGGGTGGATGGGTAAAGGATGGATGGATGTATGGAAGGATGAAAGGGAGGATGGATGTATGAATGGAAGGATAAAAGGGTGGATGGATGAAGGATGGATGGATGGATGGGATGAGGTCTAACAGGCGCATTTATGGTTGTTGATAGTTGTTGATGATGAGGAGTACCAGTTTCTAAAAACTTTTGTCGGAAGGGGGTCCTTATGCCTAAAAAGGTTTTACAAGGGGGTCTCGGCATAAAAAAGTTTGAAGACCTCTGCTCTAGAAGGCTCGACCAGAAATCTGTAGAAAATGGACTAAGGCGTAAAAACAAAGCCTTAATACAAGGAAAGATAAATTTGTGGAAAGTGAAACCAGAAAACCTAGATAAATCATGGCTTTCCCGATTAAATTATGTGATCGTAAGCAAATATTTTATTTCACCAAAACGCTTTTATTTTCACTGTCACGTATGAAAGCACTTTCAAATATGTGAGTTCAGACCACCAGTTGAACAGAAATACATACTTTTCAGTGGAGTGGTATACTATGTCTTATAAATATTAAAGTTTGTACCTGTTAAAGAAGTGCACTTTTTTTAAATTTAAAGAGACTTTAACACGTTTTACTTGATGTTTGTTGTATGATTTACATAGCAAATATTTTCAGGGCTAGACTCGTGCACGGGCTCTAAGATCCGAGATAGACCCTGGGCTCGGCTCTGGCCTGACACTCCCTGTTAATTTGTTGGCTCGCCCATCTCTCGTAGATGGCCTCTGTGACTGCAGTCTTGGGGTCACAGAAACTGTTTCCAGCTCTATGCTTTGGGTGCATCAATTAGGACACAGCTTGTATGAAGTTTCTGGTTCCACTATTTAAGACTCCTGGAATTACCCGACATTCTGACGCTCTAACTTTGTTCTACAGATCTGACCTGGCATCGATATATCATGTGGTGGCGTCCTATATTTGGTCTGCTTGGGTTGCTGGCAGGGTTAGATAGAAGCTGTAGTGCTAACATATATTGTGATACATTTTTATAGAAATGCCCCTGTTTAGATATTGCATTGAACAATCTATTGTTACTTTGTTTCTAGGGAAAACGGTCTACTTGGCCTGTGTTTATTCTTCACTGAAATAATGCAGGGGCTTATTTAGAGTTTGGTGGATGTGGATTAACTGTAAAAAATTGGTGGCTCATTTCTTGTTTTCCATCAAATACCGACTGCCTGATTTAGAGTTTGGTGGCACGCTGGACAAACATCCACCCCTCCTCTGCCACCTTCCACTAATCCGGTTAATGGTTTTAAAGCAACGGTTATAGATGGTCTCTAAAAAAACACAGTACTCAATTCACAGTATTTAGAGTCCGTCTTTCGCCGACTGACCCATGAGAGAAAATACTCCACAAATGGCATGGAGAAAAAAGTGCAACAGGGTAACCCTGCACACATTCACAATCAAATCAGCACATGAAAGATGTCCCTGATGCTAAGATCCCCTGAAATTTATGTGGTAGATGTTCTGGACCTAATGGCTGATGCAGCACAACAGAACCAATACGAAAATGTATAGGTATTTCTTTTTTAAATAGTAATGATGAGCAATATTCAATTTTGGCCATAGGTTAACAAATTATATAGGAAAAGTGAAACCATACATTACACATGTTTGAATGTAACAATTTCACATGTATAACCACTTTGTCTATGCAAAATTAGGGAATGTTTTATTTATTAAATAGCAGGATATTTATTCCTAAATTTAAAAATATAAAGTTATTTAAAATCGTACATATTTACAAAAATGTAATGGCACATAAATAATCAATTAATGTAAAGTAGACAATTTTATCAATGATTTTCGTACTTGCTGAATACCTACATACATCTAAACTCTCAAATTATCTTACATCAATCATCATGACTTTGTCTTCAATTTTCAAGCATAACATTTGTTAATCAGAAGTTCTTCTAGTGCATAGTCTAGGCATGTATGTAAATAATACTGTAAGTACGACAATGTAGATATTAGTGATTAATAGGCCCTGAATTTCTAAAGCTGGAAAAAGTGTTGTTTACCTTAAAATCAAATATGTATAATATAGAATAAATTTCAACAAATACAATAAAAAAATTAAATAAACGTTTGTTTCTTAAAAATAATTCAGTGGATGCTGGTAGGGGGAATGTTTTTAAATGGAAGGTGAATAAAGTTATTGTTCAAAGTTGTTTCTAAATATTGTCTTCTTCCATATTTAGGAATTCCCCCCACAAATTATTCTGGCGGTCCAGACACCTCAGTTTTGTGCGAAGGGGGGTGATTTACTTTTCTTAACTCTGCGTTCACATACCTTGAAGATATATATCTTCAAGGTACATATATGTGACATTAATTATAGTAAACCCATACTTACTTGTGTAAATTTATCCTTGCAATATTTAGGTTCTTGATATTTAGATAGATTTAGTCCAAAATATGTTTTTATTGATATTATGGTGGAATAACTAAATAGAACCATACAATTATAAAGACAAGAAGTTTTGTGATTTAAAACAACGTGTATCAACTATAAATGAAAACCATATAAGTTTCGCTCAGTCATCAACCACAGACTAAGCTATTTATTATAATGTTTAATTATACTATATTTCATACTCATCTCTTTACTGCTATGCTGTGGCTTGCAGCTGCACAACCAAGTCAAGGTAAGCCACCTGCAGTATGTTATGCATGGTGGGAGCCATTGAATGCAACACCACCTTTTTCTGGCAGTGGTCATCCTAAGATGTTGTAATGCAGCCAACTTATTTCACCAGTGGCGGTCCACCCCAAGTTTACCCACATGGCTGCTGAGGTGCCGCTAGACCCTGGACATGCTCACTTTTTGCAAAGGCCCACCATATCAACTTCTTGATGTCCACACTTGCCTACACAGATGATGGAAACACAATACAATAAATCCAGCTAACTTGCAAATTAAATTAACATTTGGAATTGAACCGTAATACACTTTTTCTTATAAGTGTAAATAATAAAATGTCATAGTATAAAAGATACTGACAATTTAAATTCAACGTATCATTAATATATGAAATGTGCATATTTTAATAGCGTTTCAATATGTATTTCACTAAAACAGACCTGTATAGCAGCATCCTCACCAATGTTATGATAATGTTAATGTTAAAAATGTCTTGTAGAGTGCACGTACACCGGGTGGTTTCATGGCGCTATAGGAAAAAAAGCATAAATCGTTACCCAGGAGAACTTCAGTTGTAGGCTTGCTCAAACAGCCAGGTTTTAAGGGATCTTCTGAATTTCATGAGATCAGAACAGGCTCGGATCTCCAAGGGGATGGAGTTCCTAAGTCTCGGGGCGAGAACAGCAAATCTGCAGCCTTCAAGGCACTTCCACCTAAATGAGGGGGTGTGGAGGAGTGAGAGGTGGGCTGAGCGTAAGTTGCGGGAGGGGGTGTGCCTGAGTATCAAGTTATTGATAAATTGTGGGCTTTTGCTGTGCAGAGATTTAAAGATCAGTCATCCGGTTTTAAATGTACAGCGTTGGGGAATGGGGAGCCATTGTAGTTTCCTTAACAGGGGAGTAGCTGGTTGCCATCTGGGCTGTCGTAGAATCAGTCTGACCGCATTGTTCTGGACCAACTGTAACCGTTTTTGCAGGTAGAGAGGCATGCCCAGATAGGTGGCATTGGCGTAATCCAGGTATGACAGAACATTAGCTATCACAACCTGGGTCAGGGCCAGTAATGTGGGCCCCAGAACTTGTGACTGTCTCCTGTATGTACCAGCTCAGTCTTTGCAGGATTCAGCTTAAGGTGGTTTTGGTCCATCCATAGTTGAATGTGCCTCATACTGGCCTGAAAATTGGTAATTGATCTGTCAGTGTTATCAATCGTAAAGACCAGTTGGAGGTCGTCTGCGTAGTTATTTATTTATTTATTTATTTATTTTGAAAGTTTTATAGAGCGCGAACAAGATCCTTGCGGATATCAGAGCGCTTTACACACAAGTGGGATAAAAACAGATAAAAAAGCTAGACAAGATATAAAACAAAGTTGGACAAAAAAAAAACAATTTGATCAAATGTAAACAAGGTGGGGTGGCAACAGTGTAAAGGAGGGCAACTGTACAGTAATAGAGGAATGAAAGCTAAACAAATATATCAAGCAAATATGAGCAAACAAATTAGGCAAATGTAAAAACAGGTGAGGTAGCAGCGTTGTAAAGGTGGGCTGACGTTCAGAAAATATGTCCAGAATAGATGCGCAGAACAAATTAAGCAGCTGAAACAGGGAAGACAGTCACCTTCCTGTCTCTGAGGGATTGAATCAGGGGGAGGATGTAGAGGTTTAACAAGTGGGGGGACAGGGAGGAGCCCTGCTGGACACCGCAGGTAATTCTCTGTTTGGAGGCCAACATTTTATTTAAACGGACGGCTTGAGATCTGCCCTCCAGGAAGGAGCTTAGCCAGCTGGCGGCTGTTCCTTGGATGCTAGCTTGTCTGACACGGTCAACCAAAATGGTATGGTCGACCGTGTCAAACGTAGCAGAGAGATCCAAGAGTACCAGAGCCTGTGGGGAACTACTATCTGCGCCGTCACGGAGGGTGTCCAGTACAGCTAAAATTACTGTTTCTGTCGAGTGGGCAGGCCGGAAACCCGCCTGATGTGGCTCTAGATAATTGGACTCTTCCAAGAAGTTAGAGAGACATCTAGCAACGTGTGCCTCTAAGACTTTTGCTAAAAAGGGGAGCATGGAAATGGGGCGGTAGTTAGGAATGCAAGTGGAGTCGGCTCCAGGTTTTTTCAGGAGAGGGACCACTGTGGCCTCTTTGAAAGCTGTAGGTACGTGGCCGGACGAAAGAGAGTTGTTGAGGAGGGTAAGGGCAGGATCTGGGAGGGTGGAGAGGCAATATTTTAGTATGTGAGGAGGACAACAGTCAGTGGGGGCTCCTTACTTGACCTTAGCTAAGAGCTCCTAGAAGGTCTCCGAGCTGATGGTGAGAAAACTTTTGATTGTATATTTGTTTTTATGGGTAGCAGGGGAAATCGTATAGGAGTGTTTAGGGATACTAGCTTTAACTGTCTAGATTTTGTGAGTAAAATAACCATTAAGTGAGTCGCACAGAGCTTGAGTGGGGGTAGCCTTAGGGAGGACTCTGGCTGGGTTGGACAGTTCATTCATGATAGAGAAGATTTCTTTGGATCTTTTATACGAGTTAAGGCAGGTCAAGGTGTTGAATTTGAATTTAGCGTGTATGATTGCTGCGACCCCCCTCCTGATTTGCCAGGGAGGCGGTCGATATGAAAGATGTAATATTCTGGGGGTAGGGCTGCCAGTATGTCAGGGGAGGAATCGAAGGTCAGCCAGGTTTCAGTCAGTAACAGAATATCTGGTTTGTCCGTGACTAGTAAGGGAAAGATATCTAATTGGTGGTTGACAAGGGAGCGGGTGTTGAGGTAGAAAATGACTAGGGGAGGGGGCTGGGTTGGACCAGACTTTGAAGGGGTTGCGTGGCAAGGTTAGGTTGGCTTCGTATTTCTGTGAATGAGCTACGTTCAGTGTAGATTTCCATTTTAGTGGTAAGACTGCATATTTCGCGGGGAGGCTTAGGTGAGTCCCATGCAGATTCTTGAGAGACTCAGAGGAGTAAATGAGGGGATGGGCATACTGGCTGGCCCCTGGTCCCAGAAGGGCGTGGACGGACGCAGATTGGCTTGCCTTTGGTGCGCTGCCGGCACGCCCGCTGCGCGCGTCCGCTGCGCTTCCACGCTGTGTGCTGCATAAGTCTCCTGGCCCGCCCCCAGTTCGGCCCCTATTCAGCGTGATTGGCTGTGACGAGGGGAGTGAAGGGGATCAGCTTGGTCTCAGAGTAGCTGCCCTGTGCGCCGCTACAATTTAAATTTTTTTTTAAATTAGTTATTCAATTCACACATAATTTTTAAAAAGGGATTAAACAGGTTTCACGTTTTTTGCGGAGAGCGTGCCTGAGCAGCGTTCTGGCAGTAACGACAAATGCCTAAGGAAAGATTCCCGCGGTGCGGTTGCTTAAGTCTCCTGGTTCCGCCCCAAGTTCCACCCCTATTCAGTGTGATTGGCTGTGACGAGGGGAGTTAGGGATATCAGCTGGGTCTCGGAGTAGCAGCCTGTGCGCCGTGTACAATTTAAAAAAGACAGGTAAATTAGTAATTCAATTCACACACAATTTTTAAAAAGGGATTAAACAGGTTTCAAGTTTTTTGCGGAGAGCGGGCCTGAGCAGGTTTCTGGCAGTAGCGACAAATGCCTAAGGGAAGATTCCCGCGCTACGGTAGCTAGAGTCTCCTGGCCCCGCCCCCAGTTCCGGCCCTATTCAGCGTGATTGCCTGTGATGAGGGGAGTGAGGGTGATCAGCTGGGTCTTGGAGTAGCCGCCCTGTGCGCCGCGTACAATTTTAAAAATACAGGTAAATTAGTTATTCAATTCATACATAATTTTAAAAAAGGGATTAAAAAGGTTTCAAGTTTTTTGCAGAGAGCGTGCCTGAGCAGCGTTCTGGCAGTAACGACAAATGCCTAAGGAAAGATTCCCGCGCTGCAGTAGCTTAAGTCTCCTGGCCCCGCCACCAGTTTCACCCCTATTCAGCGTGATTGGCTGTGACGAGGGGAGTATGGGGGATCAGCTGGGTCTCAGAGTAGAAGCCCTGTGCGCCGTGTACAATTTAAAAAAGACAGGTAAATTAGTAATTCAATTCACACACAATTTTTAAAAAGGGATTAAACAGGTTTCAAGTTTATTGCGGAGAGCGTGCCTGAGCAGAGTTCTGGCAGTAGCGACAAATGCCTAAGGGAAGAGTCCTGCGCTGCGGTAGCTTAAGTCTCCTGGCCCCGCCCCCAGTTCCCCCCCTATTAAGGCGTGATTGGCTGTGATGAGGGGAGTGAGGGCGATCGGCTGGGTCTCGGATTAGCCGCCCTTTGCGCCGCGTAAAATTTGAAAAATACAGGTAAGTTAGTAATTCAATTCACACACAATTTTTAACAAGCATTGGAAATGCAATAGGTCTCGCATTAGGAAAGTTTGAGCTATTGGTCTTATAAATGACAATTTTTTTATTTATGTGTTGTTTTTTAAAATAGCTAAGTTAATAGCTTTGTCATTTACAATGCCAATAGTTATAACTTTTGCAAATGTGACACCTATAGCATTTGTAATGCAACATGTTTTGTATTTACGTGACTTAGATGTATCGATATTACAAATAACAATGGCTTTTAATTTTTTTAAATAAATAATACTTAAATAATTTATTAAATTAGTAATGTCAATAGCTTAAACTTTTCTAAATAACTTTTGTGAAGATTATGTTCAGTGTTTTTTATTGTGACGAAAATCCAAGAACAGAAGTGAAATATTAACATCGTAATAAAGCTTGAAAGCAGCTTGAAACATTGAAAGAACATATTTGAACCAGTGATGCTGTGGTGGTGCTGAGTGGGAGATGGGGAGAGGGAGAAAAAGGAGAGCAGGGAGAGGGAGAGGGTAAAGAGAGGGAGAGAGGAGAGAGAGAGGAGAGAGAGGGGGAGAGAGGAGAGAGAGAGGGAGAGAGAGGAGAGAGAGACGGAGAGAGAGGAGAGGGAAGAGAGGGAAAGGGAGAGAGGGAGAGGGAAGTGAGGGAAAGGGAGAGAGGGAAAGGGAGAGAGGGTAGAGGGAGAGAGGGAGGGTAAGAAGAGAGGGGGAGGACGAGAGCAAAAGACGGAGGGGAGAGAGAGGGGAGGGAGAGAGAGGAGAGCAAGCAGAGGGGGATATGGGGAGAAAAGGAGAGCAGGGGGAATGTAAAGAGAGGGAGAGAGGAGAGAGAGGGGGAGAGAGGAGAGTGAGAAGGAGAGAGTGAGAAGGAGAGGGTGAGAGAGGAGAGAGGAAAGTGAGGGAAAGGGAGAGAGGTAGACGGAGAGAGGGAGAGTGAGAGAGTGAGGGGAGGGAGAGAGAGGGAGGAAGAGAGGGAATGAGGTAGAGGGAGTGGAGAGAGAGAGGGAGAGAGAGAGAAGAGAGCCTTTTCCTGTGACTTCCGGGAGAAGTACGGAAGGACCTCCGCACGCCACTGAAAGCGTCAGGCTCTGCAGTAGGGCAGACGGCGTCTACCCTCTGATAATTGAAAGTAGACGGTGTCCACTCTCGACTCGAGCCCGTCTACCCTCGAATGGAGCCCTGTCTATCTGAACCGTGACTCTGCTGCACTGTTCATTAGAAGAAAAATGCATTCTAAATGTTTAATACGCCCGGACCTAAACACACCATGCCGCCATTTAGTTGGCTAGACCTGAAAAAGCTAGTACATGCAGAGTCAGCAGCTTTAGCACTCGGATTCAAGTGGTTACATAGACGCCTGCAGTAGGGCAAAATCATTTTAAATACATCATTTGCACATACAATGCACGGATGATAACGAATTAAATGTGTGATGAGAGTGTAGTTTTCAGATGAGAAATAGACCTACTTGCATTCCAGTGGAGGCGGAAGGATACACACAAAAGCCAATATAAAGATGTGATTTAAACATTTCCCGTATCTTTTATAAACAACAAGGGACCCCAATAGCATCAGCGAAGGACCTTGGGGAGCTTATTATACAAAAACAACAACGGTCCCAAGCAAGGAGACAGAGAATAGTAGAAAATAAATATAGACCCAGTCAGTTCTATATTGGTAATGGCATATCCAGCTGGACAGAGGTCTTCAAAGTTTATACTTAATTAGGAATTTTAGCGCAACGTAATACCTTCAACATTTCACTGGTGTGGGGCACAAGCCTGTACCCAACCACAACAATACATAGACACAGACACAACAGGACAGGGCTTGCAAGGCAAGAGCAGCAGTTTCTGTAGAAATCCAATCATACAGAAAAATTCAGTAGGTACCATTACATAGCATTGCATAGAGATTCATTACACAAGTATATGGTACTTAGGTCGACGGCGTTTCGGACCCACTACTCAATAATGGGGTACATCATCAGGACAAAACAATAAATGCCTTTGAATATAAGCCTGTCTATGTATTGTTGTGGTTGGGTACAGGCTTGTGCCCCACACCAGTGAAATGTTGAAGGTATTACGTTGCGCTAAAATTCCTAATTAAGTATAAACTTTGAAGACCTCTGTCCGGCTGGACATGTCATCACCAATATAGAACTGACTGGGTCTATATTTATTTTCTACTATTCTCTGTCTCCTTGCTTGGGACCGTTGTTAAACATTTCCCGTGGCATGATCCTAGATGCGAATGATGTCCCAAGCCAAAGGGTGAAGGTTCCTGAAGCAAAGCCCTAAATAGACTCGCAATTGATGGTGCAAGCTACACGTCAAACCACAAAATGCTAACTATCACTTGTAACAAGTGTTTTCCCAATTTCAGAATCTGCTTCGGGAGTCCTTGTACATATGCATGCGAGAAGTTTTTATGGTGCTAGGAGCAACAAAATGTTGCGGGTCACTCTTCAGTTCCGGTTCCAAGGAGGGATTCTACTCACCACAGTATTTATTGCGCCATCTAGTGGTGTTGCCGAGTTAGCTGCACAACAACAAAAAATGTCAGGGATGCTTTTTATTGTTATAAATCATAAATGCGCGTTACATACAACAGGAGGGGATAGCCCCAGAATAGCGCGGGGCCGAGGCGGTTGCCCTTCCTTTGGGACAGCCGTGCTTGCGAGCCTTGAAAGAACTATCCTGTTCTGGCAAGGGTAGAGGGCCGAGGAGCTTGGCAACTCTGAGACAGACACTCGCAAAGTGGATTACCAAGATTTCACAAATCTACACTTAGCGCGCAAAAGGAGCAGCTATAAAAGGGAAACTCCGAAGGTGAAGAGTGCACGGCAACGGAGCGTGGTATTTCTTGGTACAGTCTGGTAAACAACGAGGGGTGTTTCCGGTGACAGTGCCACATCCAGCAAACCAAGGCAATACCAAGAACAGGAATATTCCCGGCAAGCGTCCTCGCGTGGAAAAAATAACGAACACATTACGCAAGTAGACCATCATCTGTTCTAGAAATGCTGGAGAATTTCCTGACTAAATGAAAGTTACTTAAAACCCTACATATCAACGAGACACAATCGTTAACAAGAAAAATACAATTGAAGTGGATGGGCAACTCACGAGGAAACGCTATAAGTGTAGCGAAATAAAAACAGTCAACTCCAGACTAAGAGTACCACCGTAACACAAGATAGAGCCAGGGGTCGACAGAGGGTGTTATTACCTACACATCTGCAAATCCACTTGAAACAAGACGGAGGGAAGACAGAGAATGGGAGGGGGGAGGAGAAATGCGACATGGCGGGCAGGGGAGGGGGCCGAGCGGGGAGAGCGGCGAGGAGGGTGATAAGCAGCAGGGGCGTTGCCGAGTTAGCTGCACAACAACAAAAAATGTCAGGGATGCTTTTTATTGTTATAAATCATAAATGCGCGTTACATACAACAGGAGGGGATAGCCCCAGAATAGCGCGGGGCCGAGGCGGTTGCCCTTCCTTTGGGACAGCCGTGCTTGCGAGCCTTGAAAGAACTATCCTGTACTGGCAAGGGTAGAGTGTCGAGGAGCTTGGCAACTCTGAGACAGACACTCGCAAAGTGGATTACCAAGATTTCACAATCCACTTGAAACAAGATGGAGGGAAGACAGAGAAGGGGAGGGGGTAGGAGAAATGCGACAAGGCGGGCAGGGGAGGGGGCGGAGCGGGTAAAAAAAAAAAAACAAGACGGAGGGAAGGCAGAGAAGGGGAGGGGGGAGGAGAAATGCGACACGGCGGGCAGGGCAGGGGGCCGAGCGGGGAGAGCGGCGAGGAGGGTGATAAGCAGCAGGGGCCTTTGAAGTGAAGCTAAGCTTCACTTCAAAGGTGTGGGAGAAGTGCTGCTGGGGAACAGATGGCGATCTGATGCTGTGCACGCGCATTTTAGGTCAATGCGCTTGCGCATTGACTTAAAAGCCACGGGCACAGCATCAAATCGCCAGTCAATCGCAGGTCTAGGTAAAGCTTATTTAAGCCCCTATAGTCTCGCTCAATGTGCATGCGCATTGAGAGGCGAGACCTAAAAAGGGATTAAACAGGAGGAGTAGAGAGGATACCTCATGGCAGTGTCTACAGGCTACTTCCGGATCACTGTGCAATGCTAGAAAGTCAGGTCATAAGCAAATATAGATTAGACTACTACACAATATTGGCATTGCAAAACATTTTCGAAAATGAACGTATTTCATATATTAATATTTCAACACAAAAGTCACCACTTGTAAAGATCATGGAAGCGTTACACTTCAGTGCAACTGAATCATTTCCAGATACTGTTGCTGAAGCAAAAGGAATGTCTCCACTAACATTGCCTGCAGTACACACAGTTTCTGGACGTTATGCTTCTGCATTTGGAAGAATATGTAAACCTCCCTGTTGATGCATTATTAATATCATGGAGGCAGAGTTCTTTGGGTTAAGAGGATTTCCTCATGTGGTTGGAGGTATTGACTGTTGTCAGGTAACCTTGGTTCCACCTCAAGACAGAGAGCAGGAGAACCACAATCGAAAGCACTTTCATTCAATCTATGTACAGGTGGTTTGTGCTGCAGACCTCTGCATTACCAGAGTTTGTGCAAGGTTTCCTGGACCAACACTTGTCTCAATGGTGCTTTGCAACAGCAGTGTATTTGAAAAACAAGGGAACTCCGACAGTTGAACCTGGTATAGGCTAAGTATTAGAAAAAACAATGGTTCATGCTAGGCCAAACAGGTCCTAAAGCAGCAAGAGCTGTTGAGTTACTGTAGTGTTTAAACAATATACTTATAGCATTAGGTATATAGAATAAATTGATACCCAGAGGAGCAAAAATAAACAATTTTACTGAATATACATGAGGACACACGGGCTTTCGCATAGTAAAAGATTTATTATAATTGATTTAGCAAAGCTTTTTTAATATAAGAGATATACAGCCAGATTCATCATTGTAAAATCGGCTCGCAAAGGGCCAGATTCTGAGAATCTGGCCCTTTGCGAGCGCAATTTTTGCATTTGTGATTCATCATCCCAAATGCAAAAATCGCAAATTGCGAAATCGCTAAATTGCGAGGAATTGCATTTAAGGAATCTCTATTTGAGATTCCTTAAATGCAATTCATGAACCATTTTTGAATTGCGAAATCGCTATTTTTGGCCGCTATTTACCGCGAAGTCTGACTTCGTGGTAAATAGCGAAAACTTTGAAAAAAGCACTTTAGTGCATTTTTCAAAGTTGTATGTTACACACACACATGTCCTTTGGACATGTGTGTGCGCAACATCAGTCTACATTTACATTTCAGGGGTGCTACAGGGTGTCCGCAAATAAGGAATGACTCCCCATTCATTCCTATGGGCCTCTAGGCCCATAGGAATGCATGGGGAGTCATTCCTTATTTGCGATTAGCTATTTGCTAATCGCAAATAAGGAAGCTGTAGAAATCGCAAATTATATTGCGATTTCTACATGAATCCCGTTTTGCGAGTCATTAATAGCGATTCCTTAATAATCGCTATTAAGGACACGCAAATCGGGACATTGATGAATCTGGCTGATAGTTCAAGTGCTTACAAAAAAGTGAAGACAAGCGTGATGTGGCGAGTGAAAGTGATAATTAAAATATATACATCGCATTGACAACATAGACAGAAACTCCTGTTTGTAATTTTTAACAGTAAAGGAGTTTTTTGTTGTATAGAGGTCGACGGCGTTTCAATCTCACTGATTTGAGACCATCATCAGGTCAAGGAAATGTGAGCATGAAGAATCTATAGGAGAAATATAAGGTACAATTTTAGGCGAAGGCCCCCCTAAGTCATAAGTTGCGAAGAACAAATAAGTGTTGATGCAGTGCTCCCAGTGGCTCAGAACTTGGCATCATGTTACATGAAACAGTAATTCAGAAATGAAGCAAATTCATACAGTAATGATGAGTATAGAGAGAGTGGAGGATAAAGGTAAGAATTGGAAAGTGTAAGAAAGGAAGCAGAGCTACATGCCTAAAAAAACCTGTGTCATGTAACATTGGTTCCACCGCAAGATAGGGAGCGGGTGAACCACAATCAAAAGCACGTTAATTCAATCAATGCACAGGTGGTTTACTTTGCAGACCTCTGCATTACCAGAGTTTGTGCAAAGTTTCCTGGACCAACACGTGTCTCAATGGTGCTTTGCAACAACAGTGTAGCACAAAAGACGGCAGCCCTTTCACCGAGGAGATCCTGGACTGTTGGCAAGATTAAGCACTATATACAAATAGATACGTATTTATTACAGGGAATTCAGCATTTTCAATTTGAACATGGTTTTTAACTCCTTTGAGGGACCCAACAACAAAGGGAAGGTCTATTATAATGAAGCACATGTCTGTACCAGAGGGAATGTGGAACATACTTTGGGCTTCCTAAAGACCTACTACAGATTCATAAATGAGGCTGTTGGTGCTTTATTGTACTTTTCTGAAAAGGTCTGTAAAATTGTGGTACTCTAATATATTCTGACCAACATTGCAGTATGGAGAAACATAGCACTCATTATTAATAATGATTAGCAGTCACAGCCAGAGAGTGATGTTGATGATGGACAACTGCACTGGGACTGCGGTGAAGAAGATGGCCATGAAGTCAGACATGATTTGCCACAACACATTCTGACTGAAGGTAATTTCATCCATGAACATTAGTCTTCTCTTTTTAATTTAAATTTGAGTTCTATTTGTTTTAAATAAGAAAAGAAGAATCAACTTTTGTATTATGTTTAACAACAATACAGACACCAGATAGACAAGTGAATCATGAACATATGTATCTTGATGTACTTAACACAGTATTTTACATTTATTTAAAAAAATGTTCCAAAGGGCCCAAGCTATACCTCATTGATAAGGCCTAACAAAGCCGAAACCGGTCTGGGGTTGATTGTGTTCCCTCTTGGAGGGACCTTGTCTGGCATTTCAAGATGGCCTATTCCCATGAGGAGCAGGGTCAGTACTGATTTGCTTAAGGGAAGCCTTTGTTTAAGTTAAACCTCACTGACGAGGCCTAACAAGGCCGAATTTGGTCTGGGATTGCCTGTGTTTCCTTCTAGAGGGTGCCTCGCTTGGTAGTTCGAAATGGACAGCTCTCATAAGGAGAAGGGTCAGTATTGATTTGCATAAGATGGGCATTTGTCTACAGTGGCTCAGTGTGTGAAAAACAATGGATTTGAATGCTACAGTGAGCGATTGCAAGTGGTTAAACTTTTTGCTAGCATTCCACAAATTCTTTTTCTGTGAGTGCTGTTAAAAATCAAAACCAGATAGGGTTGGACGCAGTATATGGTCACAAAATAGGTTGATGTTATTGATCCACTGGTGGTGGTTGGAGTGATAGGCAGGACACTACAGTAGTTTTGGTAGAATATGGAAGGCGCTTGGTGGCAGGCCACACAAACCTGATGGTCCTGTTATCTTGTCTTGGATGTTCAGAGTGGAGAAATGGATACTGCTCACTGAAGGCATGTTATGATTCTTTTGCAGATGATGCTGACAGTAGTGTTGACTTAGAACCGTTTTGTCTTAGATTAGCCTCAAATATAAAAATGTATTATAGCTATGGCCACTGGAATTATGTGGTTTTACGGCTGCAGCATTTTCTGCACGTTATCCATCCTCTGCATAGTCTGCAGATTTTAACAAAAAAACGAATTTAGTTCTATACGAAACAGATCAAAAGTTACTAAAAATATTTGGGAATCAAGATAGTACTAATGAGGTGAAACCTATGCAAAGACATTGTTAAGAAGTGTAAAAATGTCAAAATATTGAATGGATACTATCACAAAATATGCTGCATTACGCAGCACAATTTGCCTTTACTTGCCAGATAATTTGCCTTATCTTGCTGCATAATTTAGTCAAACCTACAGTATAATTTGTTCCTCCCCACATTATAATTCTGTGGAAAAGTGTAAATTCTATGTTACCATAAGCGGCAGTCATTTTGACTGCCGCGTGCATTTTGTTTCTGTCGTATACATTTTGTTGTTCGCCTTTTCACCCAGCCTGTGTCCTCAACCTTAGCTGACCTCTCTGACATGGTCAATATGATGTACGTGCTGAGGGGCTGCAGCTGCCGGTGCACCTGGTCTCAGATGTTATCAAATAAATGCTTATTGCCGCCATAGACATTCTTATTCCCCCTCCTCATCTGCTGACCACCTGGTCACCCATCTGCCCATGTTTGCCTATAGCTATTTCCGTTCTTAAACTTGTTTTTTCCCATTTTCCTTTCTATGCGATTACACTACAACAACAGTATATAAGGATGATGGTTTTTGTATTCAAGGTACTTCCTCCCACAACACTTTAGGGTGTCGATCTGATGCGGTCCCGCTCATGAGCGATTAATAAACTTGGTTTGTTTCACTTAACTCCAGTGCCGATTTCTCTTTTGTTAGTCTTCGGACCCGTGGACAAGAGGGTGACCCTGCACCAGTGTTCCCTCACGGGAGTACATTTCCACAATTTAAGTGGCTTTGATTCTACTTGCTTTAATGTTCTTTTTATTATTAAAACTCTTTTCAAATATACAAACATTATATATAGAGCTGTACATTAGTATTCATAAAATATATTTTTAAGTAATACATTTTTGCTACAAGTATAATAGATTAATAATAATATTTGTTTTGCTATATGAATATGATTTAAATATGTTTATGTACTTGTACCTCATTTAGAAAATATAGATTGATATTATATTGATATTGGGAGACAAGGTCCTAATGTTAAATTATGAATTATATGCCATATTTCATATTATAGATGCATACATTTTTTAATCTCTTCATTTTCTTAATTGTAGTTGTTCCACAAAATTTGTATTAGAAAAAAATACAAATTAATCTCTGGATTTTTAAATTGCATTAAATTATTAAAAATGTAAGTAATGTTGATGCTGCTGTTGATGTCGTTACTGGATACAGTTAGATGGATGAATACATTTCAATAATTACTAATACTGGTTTTAGTTGATAGTTTAAGAATGTTTTCTTTATAGATGTATGTTAAAGGTATTTCTCAGCAATATAGTCTTGTTATTAATTAGAGTTAGCAATACACTTGAATTGCACATTGTCTGACATAATTAAAAGTTTTGCCCTCATGGAACTTTATGATGTAGAGGCAAACTTATTGAGTGGGGCATAGCCTTTCATGATAATGTTCAAGTTCAAAAAGCTTTATTCGGTTTGTTTTACACAACCATGTAAGCTGAACATTTTAAATAAAAACACAAGAATAAAATATCAACGCATGTTTACAAAATAAACATCATAAACATAAATATATTACACTACACTTACTGAACAGTTTATAAGGAATTATTCTATGAATCGACTCTCAAGGTGACTTTAGTACTGAAAGGAGGAACACTACTATATAAATATTTAAAAACAGTTATAATTAATACTCCATATTAAAGTGCATAGTGCTAGAAAGTGACATATGCGAAAGACCAAAAAAAAAAATCGCAATCATCAAATAGCTGTTTTTACCAAATGTTTAACTTATACTCCTCGATTAACATGGGCTTACATTCAACATTGAATAAATAAAAATTCGGAATGATACGCAAAAAGACTGCTATTCTCTTTACTCTATGTTTCACTCCGCAACGTAATAAATAATTTTCAATACATACTGATTGAACAAAGATTTCGCATGAAGTGCACTTTTTAATAGCAGTTCTCACAAAATCCTTCACGCTAATAGCAGCACGATATAAAGTGACGTGTGCGTAAGTTGAAAAATGCTAATAAAACCAGCGATGGGTACAATATCACAGTATTATCGATTTTCTCGCTGCCCTACATTTCAATAGGTAGAGTGCGACATTAAAACAGATGTCTGGACTCTCTAGGGAGCATAATAAGTTCATAGCATCTACTGTTAAACGAGTATTATATTTTAAAAGGATAGGCTTTAAATAAAATTTCCTTATAGATACATAAAATTTACAAAATAATAAGAAATGGTAACAACTCTGCTTGGAAATATCATCGCAGGGGCATTTCATGGTAGAACCTTCCCCCATAACGGGGAAGGATACAAGGTGGCGTACAATGCCTAACCTTAAACGTATTAAAACGAAACGGTGTGAAGGTCTTGACACATCGCCAAGTATGCCTGAAACCCACTTCTCAGTTCAAGTTGCCTATAAAAGACCAGGGGTTTTTGAGTCCTTGTTAACTTAGTTCGCTCTTCCCTCTTATATAGCAGAAACAAGTCTTTTATTTCATTTTTAGAGAAAGGTATTGAAAACTCTGACTCCGTAAGAATATTAAAATCAAACAAAGTGCTATACCAATGAATAATATAGCTCAACCATGAGATGCGGGAACAATGATCTAATTTAAGACAGTCTCTGATAATGGACTGTGTGAACTCAGTTTTGCTCTTATGCCAAATGGATCGCCATAGAAGTAAGGGGCGTAAGGCTGACAAATCTGATAAGTAATTAAGGCCAGTTTCCTGATGGATTAAATCAGTAGAGGCTGAGGCCGGGGCACACAGCAACCATTTTAGGAAACTGTTTTCATCCCTTTGGAGTTGAACTGTAGATGAATAACCCCATAGGCCAGCTCCATACAGAGCTGAGGAAACACATCTTGCATTGTATATGGCCACCATGTCCCTTATTCTGCGGTCTCCTAGTTTAGTGGCAAAGCGAAAAATTCCACTAGTGTTCCTAATCATTTTATACCTGATATTTTCTTGTTCACCAGCCCATTTACCATTACCTTCAAAAGTGATACCTAAATAACAGAAGGTATAAACAGTTTGTAATATAGAGCCGTCCAGAAAAAAAGACCTTAGTGACTTCATTTTCTTCCCGCATATCATCGTGTATGTCTTTGATATGTTTATTAAAAGTTTCCTACCCTTGATAAAAACAGTAAATTCATCGATAAGTCGCTGAAGGCCTATTGGGGTACCGGAAATTAAACCAGCGTTATCGGCATATAGTAATACCGATACAACCTCCCCACCATTCTTGGGTGCGTCTGCTGAAATATTGTTTAAAACCGTAGCTATTTGATTAATAAAGAGGGAAAATAAAAGAGGGGCCAATACACACCCTTGCCTGATACCTCTTTGTACAGCAAAGAAAGGGGTACGCTCGCCAGTTGGCCCATATCGTACACTACAGGTTAATTTCTCATAGACCCGAGCTAAAAAGAACACTATCTTTTTTGGGGCCCCAGATTCCAACAGTACTGTCCAAAGTAGGGGGTGATCCACTAAATCGAAGGTGCTGCTGAAATCAGCGAAGCATAAAAAGAGATTACCCTCTTTAGCCACTGTATATTTATTAATGAGTACATCCAGATTTACACATTGTTCAATTGTACCTAAACCTTTCCTAAAACCATATTGCACTGGGGTTAGGACTCTAAAATCTGAGGACCCTACTCAGCACCTTAATTGAGGAATCGAGTAGCGATATCGGCCGGTAATTACAAGCTTCCGAGAGCGAGCCCTTTTTATACAATGGGACGATTAAGGATTGTGCCCATGTTATTCGGAAATTCCCCATGGCTGCGGTGTTAAAAATCCTTGTAAGGATCGGTGCCCATAAATCCATTAAGTCTTTATACAGATCAATCGAGACACCGTCTGGGCCCGGAGCCTTCCCCCCTTTGCTATTAAGCAGCCCTTTCTCCACCTCTTCAACATTAATCAACAATGGTAATATAGGCCATGTAAAATCATCGGTTAAAAAGGAAGTTAAACACAACCTGTCCAGGTTAAAAATATTAGAAAAGTGTTCAATCCATTCAGTACAGTTCACATAAGATGTCAATTCGGGTATACAATTATCCTTTAAAAAGGGGCTATTTACAGTTTCCCAAAAGAGTTTACTATTGTTAGTATCTGCAGCCATACTTAGTTTATCCCAAGCTTCTGATCTCAACTCTTTTTTATGTGTCAACATGGCTTGCTTATGTTCAATTCGAAGCTTATGAACTAGCATTTGGTTAGGAGGCTTAGTCCCCAGTGCCAATTTCAATTTATGTAATGTCTTTGAACAGTTAGAGTCAAACCACCTCGTACCAACCTTTTTAACCCCTTCGATGCTCATGACGAGCTCAGCTCGTCATGCAGCACAGTGCTCGTGTGCTTATGACGGGCTGAGCTCGTCATGAGCACACCCGTTTTTATTGCTGTCCAGCACAGCAGGGGAAAATCTCAAGCAGGGATGAGGTTAATATATTTAGTATTCCTAGTTAAAACTTTCTTAATTATATTATTTATATCAGAAAATGTATTTAGTAAGATATCAGGGGAGACCGCTTCACTAAGACAGTAATAAATGGCTTTACTGCCTCTAGTGACCACTTCCGTCTGGATCTTAGAGGGGTCTACGCCATCCCACTTTATTCTCATCCTGTTAGGCCTAACAGGGAGAATATCCGAAAGTTGGTCCACAGTATTAGTTAATTTGTTACCCCAATCGAGTAATACTATGGAAATACTATTGTGGTCGCTAACCACCTGCTCTGATATCCAGAGATCAGAATAGGAACTATTCTTCGAAATTACTATATGATCTATGTTGCTGTTCGCGTTTCTCCCAGTGAAAGTCGGGCATTTGATGTGGCCCTGTTTCATGGAGCAATCTAACAGATCAAGGTCAAATTTTGCCATTAGTATATTTAAGGCCGTGCAGTATCCACAATGTGGGAAATGTAAAGAATCATCATCAGTCCCGTTGGTAGTAATGTGGGTCGACATGTACCCACAAGATATTGGTTAGGGTCGCTGGGCAAACCCGGATATTAAAATCTCCGACCCACAGGATAACTACAAGTTTGCTGGATAATTTCAGTACCTTATCTATCTCTTTTTCTAATAAGTCTACCGGTGCATCCCTATTCCTGTTAAAATTATTATTATAATGGTTAATTACAACCAGATCCCTACCCTTTGGGAGTTGTAGCCTCAAAATTTGGCTGTGGTCGCCTACAGATGAATAACAAGTGATTTTACACCCAATTAATTTGGTGGATATAAGCAACAATAATCCACCCTTAGCTCAACCTGATGAAGAAGATATAGCATTTAAGCAATGGGAGGTATAACCTTCCACTGCAACCACATCTGTACTCCAGGTTTCCTGGATACAGATGATGTCACTTCCAAGAGAATGAATGAATGAATGAAGCCAGATTTATATAGCGCTACTTAGCCCAGTGGGCGTCAAGGCGCCTAACCAAATGAGGTGTAGGTCCAAGAGCATGCTTACTGGTAGGCCTTAGTGAAACACCACGTCTTTAGGGCTTTCTTGAAGAGGGCCATAGAGGGTTGGGATTTAATCTCAAGAGGAAGAGCGTTCCACAGTTTAGGGGCCACAGATGAAAAGGCCCTCCCGCCCCATCTGACCTTGTTTGTCCGAGGGATGGAAAGAAGGTTCTTACTAGCAGAACGTAGGCATCTACTGGGAGAATAGAGACTCAAGAGAGAGCTTATGGCTTCAGAGCAGCCGGCGGATAAGGCACTGAAGACCAGGCATAGGATTTTGAAGGAAATCCTTGACTGGATCGGGAGCCAGTGAAGACTCTTCCTAGCAAGAGTGGCAGAGACGGTGTAAGGGACATCCAGTACAAATCTAGCAGCCGCGTTCTGGACAGTCTGCAGGCAATGGATAAGGCCTTTATTGGTGTCTGCATATAGTGCGTTGCAATAATCTAGCCGTGATGCCACTAGGGCGACCACGGTCTGTTTGTGAGCTTGAGGGGAGGGATAGTGGGAGATTTTCATAAGCACCCTGATAACTCCCCAACAAGTGGGCACAGTCCTGTTGACCTGTTGTGTCATGGCCAACGACGTGTCAATGATCACGCCAAGATTCCGGGCAGAGTTTGATGGCACGGGGCAGGCTCCAAGAGATGGAGGCCACCAGTCATTGGACCATATGCTTTGATCTTTACCGAAGATCAAGACCTCGGTTTTCTCTCCGTTCAGTTTCAGAGCATTTGAGATCATCCATTCGGAGACTGCTTGCATGCAGTTCCTCAAGCTGAGCGCGGAGGTACTCACCGAGTGGGTGAGGGACACCATAACTTGGGTGTCATCGGCGTATGACACCACCTCCATCCCCTGTGATCTTACTAGCCTGGCAAGTGGGGCCACGTAAATGTTGAAGAGGGTCGGACTCAAGCCGACCCCTATGGAACCCCACATTGCACAGGTTTAGCAGGGGAGAGGAACTCTCCCAGCTTGACCCTCTGCTCTCTCTGATCCATGAAAGAGGACAGAAGACTCAATGCTGGGCCCTCCACCCCTATCTCCCTCAGACGAGCTGTTAAAGTCGAGGGAGACAGGGTGTCAAAGGCTGCGGTTAGATCTAGTAGGACCAAGAGGGTGGTCTGGCCTCGGTCGACCTTTGAACGAATATGGTCTATCACTACAGTGAGCGCCGACTCAGTGCTGTGGTATTTTCGGAAGCCATGCTGGGACTGGTCCAGGAACCCAGAGGCATCAAGGAAAGCAGTCAAATGCTGATTAAGATGTGATTCTAGCATTTTAGCAGGGGCAGGCAATAAGGAAATCGGTTGGATGTTTTCAAGGGTCTCCGAATCCAGAGTAGGCTTTTTAAGTAATGGTTTGACTATGGCCTTTTTCCAGGGTGCTGGGAATAGGCCCTGAGTTAAGGCCCGATTCATCACCCCCAAAAGAGGGGGCAACAGAGTTTCCCTACAATCCTTCAGGACTTTCAGAGGGCAGGGGTCCAGTGGCAAGCCTGATTTTATTCTGTTTAAAAGAGAGTGTAATTGGTCGAGGGTGAGAAGCGGGAAGTTGGTCAAGGTCTTGGAGGGGTCTTTAGTCCAGCATTCTAAAACAGGTTGAGTCAGGGAAGGATGGGAACAGAATAAATCTCTCTGTGCTTCCAGGGTGAGAGAGATGTCAGCGATTTTGGTATGAAAGAACTGTGCGATCTTGTCGCACAGTTCTTGGGAACCTATAATGGGGTCAGGAATTTGAAGGGAACACAGAGAGTCAACGATCTTGAATAGTTCCCTAGAAGAAGTAAGGGACGACGTGAGTCTGGAGAAATAGTCCTGCTTCTCTTTAACGTCCCTAGACTTGTATTCTCCAAGCAGAAGCTTATGTGTTTCTCTGTCAGTTGGGTTCCAAGTTTTCCGCCATTGCCTCTCCTGCCTCCTACATCCCTGCCTCAGAAGTCTAAGAGGCTCCGTAAACCAGGGAGCAGAGGGTTTCCGCCTAGCTGAGTAGCGCAGGGAGGCAGGGGCTAAGAGATCTACTGCTTTGGAGATGGAATTGGCAAGCTCCTGTGCAGCATCACTGGCATCCTTCAAAGGGGAGATAGGAAACTGCGCTATAAGGGGGGCAAGAGATTCATTTGTAATACCCTTATAATTCCGTTTAGTAATCATATTACTGGAACCATGATGTGGTGGGGAGGGGGGAAGGGAATTAAGTTCCAAAGGAACTGCCAGATGGTCTGACCAGACTAGGGGGATAGGGGGGCCCGCGGAAAGTCTGGGATTGTTAGAGAACACCCCGTCAAGAATATGGCCAGCCAGGTGGGTAGGACTTTTTACCAACTGAAGAAGGCCACATGCGGTCAGGGGGTCCACCAAGGAGAGAGTATCCTTGGAACAGAGATCGTCTAAGTGGAAATTTAAATCTCCTAGAACCGTAAGATGGGGTTTGCCAAAATAGGGCTCTAAGATTTTAAATAGTTTGAGGCCAAAGCAGGATCTGGGGCCAGGGGTCTATAGATGAGAAGACCAGTGAAGGACACTGAGGGAGAGGAGGATATAGAGAAATACATAGCCTGAAAAAGGTCCGATGGCGCAGAGAGAGTTTCAGTGCGACAAATAGATGAAACTTTATAAAGGATCGCCAGCCCTCCACCCCTTCGTCCCAATCTGTCCAGTCTCTGTAACGCATAGCCCTCTGGGATGGCGAACTGGAGATCGGGACCGGATGAATCAGAGGCCCAAGTTTTGGTGATTAAAACCCATGAAGGGTTCCTGGCTGTGACGAAGTCATGGAACGCAATGTTAATTTTAATCAGTGACCTGGCATTGATGAGAAAGCCCCTTTCTGTATGGAAGGTGGGCATAGTGGGGGTATTGTTCAGTAACTGCCCTTTAGGGGAATAAGGGGGAGGGGACTCCATGTTACAGATAGAGCAGCAGCATAGCGGGGAGCCAAGGAAAGCTTCAGGGGAAAAGGTATGGTGACAGGGTAGGGAGGGAGGCTTAAGAGCAAGTATATCCGAATGGGCGTAAGACCGAGTTACCTGGCTGCCCAACGATGTCTCCTTTCTGCACAGCCCGTCCTCAGCGCGGACAGGCGCAGACGGGCTTGACTTTGGCCAAACTTCGGCGCAAATTCGCTGTGCGCATTCGCTGTGCGCTAAAAGGGACATCCTATTAAATACGTCAGGTAACGTATCTCGCGTCCCACCTGACTGAGAGCAGCCAATGGGAGCGGGGACCCAATCTCTGCCGGCATGCCCTCCACACAAGCGGGAAAACCCGTGGTGGAACGGGGCACAGGCAGGAATGCAGACCGAGCAAGAAGCTGCGTGAGCCCAGCGCTAAAGTGCAACAGTGATTTTAAACACGCCGCAAGTTTAAAAACACAATTTATACGCTTGTAGTTAAAATATAGCAATTTATAGCTCAGGGGGACAATTGAAAGTAAATTCAGGCAGGTCACCAAAACATCGTAGTCATGCCCTGGGACGCCAACTCGCGAAGAGTGATAAAATCTTGCCAGAAAGGCGTGTCTAATTTTTTCCCAAGGCCTGCTATATTCCAAGTAGTTAATGTGTACCCTTCCTGCTTTATAGTTTCTGTTCCTTGGTTATCATTCAGGTTTAAGTTTGATGTAACTACTATATCCATTAAAAGCACAGGTTCTATTATAGTAGGGTTATCTGTCTCATCGTTTCCAGCACTCTCATGCACCATATCAGATTCTATAAATTGGGATTGGATATTACTTAGTTTTTCTCCCCTACTAGTTGGTCTAGGAGTTGCCATCTGCTCTAACTCCTGTGTAGAGGGTGCTCCTTTTGATGTTATATGTCAATCATTGTCCTCCATCCTAGTCAAGCACGGAAATCTGTTATACAGAGGAATAGAGAATTGTATTTAGCGTGCTGCTGGTGTTGTGGACATCCAATTGTTATTGGGATGGAAGGACATATGATCAGGGGCTAAGTTATTTGTCAGCAAACGTTTGTAAAAAACAAATGTTTGTAAAAAAAACCCCATTGGTAGTAATGTTGTATTCAATTCCCAACTTGAAGGTGGTGGGGCACTAAGTAAAGTTTCACGTGCCCAATTTGGGGACCAAAAAATTAATTATCACACAGTCCCCATCAATTATTTTTGGAGCGCTACCTATCCATCCCACTCTTTGTGTGAGTATTATCTGATCTGCACTTGTTGTTGGATAACCACATTTTTTTGTTAACCAGTACAGAGTTTTATTTTTTAAAATATTGTGGGTTTCTAATTGCCCCTCCCTCAATTTAGGTATATTACACAGGACTGTAACATAGGCGCCACATGCTGGTGGTAGATGTATAACTGGTGGTATATCATTGCCCTTGTTGATTTCTGGAGGACGTAGACCCTTCGACTGTTCAATTTTAGACCCCCCAGATTTCTCGTTAGCTGTCAATAAAGTCACAATATTATCCTTTGATGGTTTATCTTGCATTCCACTGTCACTACTTTACTACGGCTATGGGTGTTATCCCTGATGTTTGATCGGTTATTTACAACAGCGGTACCCCCTGAATGAATAGGGTCTGACTTGTCCCTTGCCTTCTTGGTTTTATCTTGATCGGGTTTAGTCTCAACCCCACTTGAGGTAGATGCAAGCGGGGGTGTATATATCTCGGTGCAAGGTGTTTTAGTCGGATTAGTAATTTTTGTAATTTGGTCCTCAATCGAACCTCCCCTAATTTCAATATTAGAAATCTGCAGGCTAATAGGCCCTAATAATGTAGAAAATAGGGTCTCCATTCTTCCCCAGAAGCCTGTTTCCCCCACCTCACTGAGGTTTATGCCAATGTCCCTTAACTGCACCTCACACTTATCCCCTTTATATCCCGGAGGGTTGGGTACCGTTTTCCGATGCATACGGCCACCTTTCCCCTTATGTTTATTTATAGACTGCTCTTTAAGGGTATGATTTTGTTTACTTTTGGCTTTTTGCCCTCTAGTTCTTACTGGGGGGCTATCCACAATTACCTCATCAGTTAGGGGCATATTACCAAGCAATAGCGATAATTATCGCTATTGCTTGGTTAGAGACAAAAAATTACTGCAGCGCTGCGGCGATTTTTACCGCAAATAAACCTTGGTATTACCAAAGTTTAACGCAAATGCGGTAAAAATCACCGCAAAGCATGAATATCGCTGAAAAGTCAGCGATATTCATGCATTAGCGAGCTAATGCTCTTAGCCATGTTATCCACCTCCCATTGGATAACATGGCTAAGAACTGCTCAGGGCAGGTGTTAGCTTTTGGAGATATTCCCGCTTAGCGCGAATATCTCCAAAAGTTGGTAATAGGAGATAGCGATGTTAGCGACTGTTTTCAGTCGCTAACATCTTGGCACGCCCACTTTGCATCTCATTAGTGATAAATATCACTGACATGCAAAGTGGGGCCCAAGATGGTCGCTATCTCCTACTAGCTGTCTCTAACTGGTGTTAGCGGCAGCTAGGTAATAGGGAGATAATTTTATCTCCGCTTTCTTGGCTTTTAAAGCCAAAAAAGCGGAGATAAACCCCCTTGATAATATGCCCCTTAGTTCCGGATCAATGATTAAAGGGGCAGCAGGTCCATCTAACTCCGCCGATTCATTAATAAGCAGGGGAGGCTCCTCACTTATATGTGGTAAATGCATAGTTGGTGTTAGTGAGAGCCTACTAACCAAAGGGGGGATTCAAAGGGAAGATTTTGCTGTGTTGGGATAGTCTTGTGGCTCTCTATACCAGGGAACCCCGCATATGAAGCCATGAGCATTGAGTCAAAAGAATTAGCCAGAGACAGCGAAGTATTTTCAGGCTGTAAGGGTATAGACATACCTAAAGGGAGTGAGAGACGCCTCTCGGTGTTCTCTATGGCTGTAACAACTACCCCTATAGCCTTCTGCAGCATCTTGTCCATGGCAGTCAGACTTGGAAGAGGGGTAGTTGAAGCTGTTTTCTGTCTGGTAATAGGGCAATTTTGTATGGGGTGTTTTTACCTATATTCCTAGGCACCACTATAATCACAAGCTGTATAATATACAGATATAACCACCCACCGTAACTTACTGTGCACCAAGAAACAGGTACCCAAAACGGACCCTGGTAGTTCAAATATCGAGACCTGCTAGATTGCCACATATATCAGTCTTCTGGTCTACGATTAATAGTGTCCAACCAGGGGTTGTGGCCCAGCCCAGCCTCGGCCTGCCCCGGACGGCCACAGACGACCCGCCCTTTGCCCGGGCTAAGCCCGGCGTTGCCCGCGCGCGTCCTGTGACGCGGGGACTCGTGGTGTTTCTTACGCGCCTCTGGGCGCGGAACAGGCGTGGGCGTCTTCCTGACGCTGAGGAGGCTGGAAGGTGTAGTCCCCCCCCTCTCTGCCGCTGTGCCGAGATCTTAATGGCAGCGGCGCCGGGGGGGGGGGAGACTAGCGTGTTTTGCAGCAAGCGTCAAGGGGCCAACAAGAGCAACCAACACAACAGGGAGCCTCCAGGAACCTCCTCTGTAGTGCGCGTGAGTAGTAGCTTAAAGCCTTTCATGTTATTTTCACCTTATTTGGTAAGACTTATTTGCGTACATGTGACATAGCAAAAGATGAGGTAAAGGGTACAATGTTAAATATATTTTATTGAATGCTGAAATGATTTTTGTCATTAAAGATGTATATTGTCAAATAAAACCATGGGCAATATTTAATACCATAAATACATTTGTAGGTATGATTTAAGGAAACCACCTTTTTCCACTCTACTTTCTAAACTAATTCCAGTCTTGGTTTTAAGTTCAGTAGCCAAGAGGATTATGGTTGTTGTAGTTTTATATATTTGAAATTTACATTGTTACATGAACACCTATCATAACAGAGATTTATCACAATTATTTTTATGAGTAGAGAATATTGTTGTTACGTAAAGTTTGACACCAGAATTTTAGGCCCCCCTGATCTTATAATATTATACTTCAACTAATCTTCTCTACATTGGTACTTGTATATTTGCACCTACTTGCTAGATATCATGTTGGTTTCATGTGAGATACTGCTCCTGCAGGACTTCAGATGGCAAAGAAACTTTCTTAAGCAGCCACCATTTTCAATGTGGGCACTCGTGATGTTTATTAATAAGCAGATCTAATAAACATAAAATTATCTTAAATGCTACAAATAATACACTTGAAAACCTGAGACACCTTTGGGGTGTAGACACAGAATGTATAAGTTATGTTAACATTATGCTGTCAGTGTCTAATAGCCTTTATATACCAGTCAAATCTATTTTCACATTCAATTGGTAGGTCTTTGTAACCCACGTTGATCAAAGATACAAGATGGAACAAATCATCAGTCTTAGGTTTACTCCAGCAGAACCAAAGGATGACCCACCAGAAAAAGTAAAACTCATTTGTGATGTGTTTTCATATTTTTATTGGCCAGCATAATGTCATGTCTGAGACAGTCTACCCTGTATGCTAAAGTCTAAATAATGACCCTGTCACTCTAAGGTTATATATATTTTTATTTTATGGGAAAAGGGGAAGTTATAAGGAGTGCCTCCTTATATTCTTACTCCGTGCGGAGACCATGGTGGCGCCCTGTTGTGGTTCTTCAATAATATCTAAACAGTGGTGCCGTGGGACTCTTCCTAAAGAAAATGGAACCATAGTAAAACAATCCACTGTAATGTAAGTAACTCAATTCATTTAATAGTTGTAATTGATACAGTATTCTTTTTGAAGCATTCATTATTAATATACATTTTATTTTCAAGTAGGTGCAGATCATAAACTCATTGCATAGTGACATAGGTGCAGGAGATGCAGTGTAAAAGAAGTGCACAATGTGACTAGATATAAAAATAAAACTATCAAGTCAGATCCTGTTACAATCCTTAAAAGCAGTGAATTGACTAATTTGGTTCTTTTTGCTTTTGTTCATTTTACTTGAGATTATGATTTCTTCCCAACCCAAGAAGGCCAACCTTTTTTTGGAATCGGGACATTTCCAGTTTTTTCCACTGTATAAGGAGCTCCATTGGGAAGTCCAGTTGCGTCACAAATGTTTTCTACCCATTGCTGACTCCTGGTTGCTGACTCCTGGTGTCTGATTAGCCTAACGGTTTTTCCTCTGGATTCTAGTTTGTACTACTTGCCGGGTTATTTCCTGGCGTAGTTCTGGACTCCAGTTCCAATCTGGCGTCCGCTCCTTCCTCTGGAGATAAACGGCTTTACCTGCTTACAAGGAAGTTAACCTCAGTGTTGTTAAAAAACCCAGCTCTTGACAGGTTGCAACACCACTGTATCTTACAAATGGACCAAGCTCAAGAAGCGCATCAAGTGCAAGATTTATTGGCAGCGGTCAATAATCTCATGCTGCAAGTTCAAAACCAGACCTTTGAGACTACATTGCTGTGTCAGTCATTGGCCTTTTTATGGCATGGCTCACTCAATCCTCCCTTGGCCAAGTTGGCTGAGAATAAATTTGATATAAATCCTAGAAAATTTAAGAACTTCCTAGGAACCAGTCAGGTTCATTTTACCTTTTAGCAAATCTATGCCCCTGACTGGTCTTAGGTGATTTTCATTGTTAGTAATACTTCTGGAAATGCTTTAGCCTGCGCTATGTCTTTGGTTGCAGAGTCAAGTCCACTTTTAGATATTTTTCCAGCTTTTCTAAATATGTTTGGCCATCAGGATGATAAGCTAACCACTTAAAAGAGATTCTAGAACTTTCCCAAGGTTCCATAAACCAGCCCTCATACGTCTCAAAATTCACGATGAATTAGCCAGAGCTGCCAGGCCACCTAGTATCCAGGAACGCATCCAACTCGTTCTTCAGATCAAAAGCTATCTTCAGGAAAAATGTCTGAAAAGAAGGAAGGACACAGTCCCCCTTCCAGACTTTCTTGCTCCAAGCCAGAGGAAACTGATGTTGATCCCATGCAAGGGTGATTTCCCAAGGCACCCTTAACCAAGGAGGAAAGAGCAAGTAAAACAAACCCTGACTTATGTATGTATTTTGGTTGAGTGGGACTCCTTTTGAGCTGTTGTCCTGCTATGCCTCTCCAATCCTCACAGAAGGTGGGTAACTGAAGAACTTGTCTGTTGTGCAGGAAATAGAGGTGAGTGATGTACATCTGCTCATGCCTTCATCACTCAGCACAACCCGTTTCGTTCTTCTTCAAGATTAATTTTTAATTCTGCCTAATCATCTTGAAGTTCTGTTCTCATAGATAGTGGAGCTTCGAACATTTATTCATGGACATTCACTGGACATCACACCACAAGATTCTGGTCACCAAAAAGAAAGCTACTGTGGTAATGGAAGCTGTTGATTGAACTTTATTGGCTTTTGGATTAGTTGTTGAAGAAACCTAATCAGTGTATTTAAAGATAGCTGTTCATTCAGAAGTATCACGTTTGAATAGATTGCTTCCCCACATTATCCAATAATTTTTAGTAATCTATTGGTTGACAAGACACAATCCCTGTGTTAATTGGGATGCCAGGACACTCTTTTTGGGTTCTGAGTTTTGTATATCTCACTGTAATCTTGACCAATCTTTTCCAGATGAATCTGAACTCCATTCTCAATCTCCTGTACCTTTTATCTATCATATTGAAGAAATTCCTTACAATTATCATGCATTCTTTGATGTTCCTCAAGAAACTAACTTCAAAGAGTTACCACCTCACTTACCTGTTGATTGTGCCATCAACATTATACCAATCTGGCAAATGGGCACATTTGTCCCTCAAAATCTCAGGCTGGAGCTTCCTTGTTCTTTGTACCAAAGAAGGGAACATCTGAAATTCACCTGTGTATTGATCATAGAGGTATAAACCAGGTCACTGTGAAGGATTGTTACCCATTACCCTTTATATCAGATATATTAGAAGTTGTGCAAGGAGCTAAACTCTTTACTAAGTTGGACTTAAGAAGAGCATATCACCTGATTCAAATTTGATCTAGAGATGAGTGGAAAACAGCGTTAAGAACACCCTTTGAACATTTTGTGTATGGGGTGATGCCCTTTGGGCTGAGTAGTGCACCAGGGGTTTCCCAATGTTTTATGAAAATGTTTTTCTCAGTCTTAATTCTCCAATCTATGGTCGTCTATCTTGATATTTAAGTTTTCTCCAAGGATCCAGCTGAGCATGTTAGCCATGTCAAACAAGTGCTATAAAGGTTACCAGGGAACAAATTGTTGGCCAAACCATAGGAGTGTCTTTTTCATAATGATGTAGTAGAGTACTTAGTTTATGTCTTATCATCAAAAGGAATTGCCATAGATAATTACAAAGTTCAAGCGATTCTTGACTGGCCTGTTACTTACTCACTGAAACAAAATCAAAGTTTTCTTGGTTTAACAAACTATTATCGTAAATGTATTAAAGACTTCTCTAAATATGTTCTACCCATCACTGACCTGCTAAAAAAAAAACAAATCTTTTCAGTGAACTCAAAATGCCTCTATGGCCTTCAAAAAACCTAAAGTCCAAGTTCATTAAAACTCCTATTCTACACTAACCTGACATCACCAAACCATTTATCGTCGAATCTGATGCCTCAGATTAGGCTATATGGGCCATCTTAATTCAACTTAGCTCTGATGGTAAAGAACACCAATTGACTTAAAAAAAAAAATTATCCCCAGGTGAGAGAAACAACTCCGTATTGGAGAAAGAACTCCTGTTAACCAAAGGAGCCTTCGGCGAATGGAAACAATTTTTAGTTTGAGCTCACAACAGAGTAGTAGTTCATACCGATCACTGAAATCTTCAAGCACTCCATCAAGCTGAATGTCATAAAAGCCAACAAGACTGTTGGGCATTTTTTTCAGCAGTTTGATTTCCACCACACGCATTTTCCAGATCTGCAAATCTAGTACCAGATTCTTTGTCCAGATGTTACCCAGGATCACATAAAATTAAGAGCACAGAAAAGATCATCATCCTCCAGGTGTTTATCTCAGTCTTAACTTCCAAATTCCTCAAAAAATCAGTTTAGAAACCAGTCGTCTCAGTCTACAGAAACTTAGACAACTGAATCTAAATGTCCAACTGAATGAAGTAAAAAATTTTTTTCAAGATTGTCTCTTTATTCCAACAAAACAATCACAGAAATGCGTTATGCAGTTATTTCATGATGAAATCATTTCAGAACATAAGGGGAAACAAGTAACTGAGGCTCTTATGAAAATAGGTTTTTGGTGGCCGCCTCGTCATCAGAATGTCTGTACCTTTGTTAAGACCTGTGGGATTTTCATTCAAAACAAATCTGAAACACAAAAAAAGCAGGGTTACTATTGACCCCTGAGATTCCATTAAAAAATCAGGGTAATAATTTCTACTTATTTTTATTGTTGACTTACCTGTCTCTGAAGTGTGTGCTACAATTATTGTCACATTGATTCATTTACTAAAATGGCATATTTTCCTATACTCCCTAAACTAGCCACAGCTTGAGAAATGGCTATATGTTTCTGATTAGATATATTTAGGCTTCATTGTTTACCTTCAAAAATTATTTTTGATCGAGCTCCCCAATAAATCTCCACATTTTGAAAGCCTCTATGCTATAAATTATATATTGAAAGAGCCTTGACTTCTGGTTATAATCGGCAATCAAATGGTCAAACCAAAAGACTAAATAAAACTCTCATAGATTATTTGAGATGTTACATTTCGATCACTCAAGATAATTGGAAATCTCTCTTATCTGTAGCTGATTTTGCATATAATATTTGTATCCATGCTGCCACAGGGTTTTCAACTTTCTTTGCCTTAATAAGTTTCCATCTGCAAACATTTTTTCAACTTTTTGAAACTGAAGCTACTGTTCCTGCAGTCCACGATAAGAGAAAAATAATCCTTAATTTACAACGAGCCAAAGAAAAACAAAGATTGCAGGCTAACCAACGTAGAGGACCAGGTCCAGCAAAGAAGGTACACAAAAAGGTCTGGTTACCAACTGTAAATCTACTGTGTACTATTTGCTGGTCTAAATGTTCTCCTAGACAATGTGGTCCTTTTGAAATATCTAAGATAATCAATCCAGTCATAGTCTGCTTAAAGTTTCCTCTTTTTGGAAGGTTGAACCCATCTTTCACGTATCCCATCTAAAATCCTATTTGACCAGTAAAGGTCATCCTTTTAAAAGAAAACCACCTCCTATAATCGTTGACAGTCAAGTTGAGTATGAAGTCCAGCAAATTTGTGATTCTAGATACGTAAAAGGCAAATTGCAGTATTTGATTGATTGGAAATATTACAAACCTTGCGATCGTACTTGGAAACCTGCAGAACAAGTTCATGCTCCACGATTAATTAGACAATATTGCTTTAGAAATTCCCATAAACCAGGAGCTCCTAAGAGGCGGCAGAGTGTAAGGATTGTCTCCTTACCTTCCTGCGGTACGTGGAGAACGTGGCAGTGCCTGTTTGTGGTTCTTCGCGTGGACCCAGCAGTGTCCTCATCTGACGCTATATTTACTTCAAGCATGTTTCTCGTGTGCAAGGTGTCATGAGGCACATTCCTGCATGCCGGCTCCTGACATGTGCTGCAAACAGGAATCAAAATGAATTAAAACAGGGATATTAGTCTTTACTTTGCACTCACAAAATGCAGTGAATTGAATAATTCTGTTCGTTTTGCTTGTATTTATTTTACTTGAGATTATGATTGATTCATAATCCAAAATGGGCAACTTTTTTTTTTTTTAATTAGGTCATTCCCTGTTTTTCCTACTACTTAAGTAACTCCACCGGGAAAATGAGTTGCTCTGCAGTTATTTTCCACCCATTGCTCACTCCTGGTTTCCGTGGGCTCCACAGTATCCAGTCCTTCTCTTCCGAATCCTGTTTTGCGGTCTGACCAGCCTGAATTATTTTTCTCTGGATTCCAGTTTTCCCTTCTTGTGTTATTCCTAGAGCAGTTCTGGACTCTTGTTCCAATCTGGTGTCCTCTATTGTCTCTGTAGATAAACAGCCTTCCCTGCATACAAGGAAGCCATCATCAGTGTCTGTTGCTTTAATGTTATTGGCAATCTTTAATTTTTTGTAAAAGAGGTCTCCAAATGAAGTTACAGTCAGCATAACTACAGACACGTTTACTGAGAGCTTATAACTCTCCTCTGTGCCTTCAATGCAAACAAATGCCCTCAGTGTGGAGTATTGCTAACACCTTCTTTTCCCAGATATTGAGGTGGCGGTGCCCGGGAGACCCACCTTCTACCCCCATGACAGGGTAGTAGGACCAGGTATAGAGGGACGAGCTCTGGACTCTGACCAACAAGCCAATCCACCTCTTGTGAATATTATCTTGCTAGTGTTGCTCACTACACACAGTATTGACCCACTATTCTCGCCCATACTTTCCTGTGCTATCTCCTTGTGCTCTGCACCGGACCTCCGAACAACTAAAGTTCTACACTCACAATTTTGGCCACAATTACAGATATATCGTTCTCAGAAAAGTGGTGGCTTTCTTTCTACCATGATAGTGACTTCAATTGTGGAGCTTCACAGGTCAGTAATGTGAGTGGTAAATGATTCACTTTATTTGTGAGGAATATTCTGTAGGCGAGACAGAAGGTGTTAAAACATTGGTAATTTACATAAAGTTTGCCTTAAAGGAGGAGAGGAGTTGGCCTAACAGCTAAGCGGTCGACCTCCAATCAGGGGAACCGGGTTCGAGTCTCGGCAATGATGCTGAACAACCTGTGATTCTGGTCAATCACTTAGGACCAAATGTACAACCTGCCAAATAGCGACTAGCAAAGTGTGTCGCATTTGCAACTCGCTATTTGGCATTTACAACAGTGTCTTGGACACTGTGTGCGATTCCCAATGGGGTCCCAAAATGCAGGGCTCATGAATATTATTGAGCCACTTGCATTTTGCGACCCCAGTTGGAATGGCTGGTCCTCCCAGGGATGGTGGCATGCTGGGCTCAACAGACCACCATGTCTGGGACTGCTTTTAAATATAGCAGCCTTTTTTTTCTTAAAATGCAGCCCTTTTTCCTTAAAGGAAAACGGGATGCATTTAAAAAAAAAAAAAAAGTTTTTGTTTAATTTTTTAAGGGCAGCAGTGGTCCCTGGGACCACTGTCTGCCCTTAAAAAATAATTCTGCATGCATTTGCAAAGGGGCAGGGGCCCCCTGAGGACCCCTTCCCATTTGCAAATGCATTACCACCTCCTTGAAGTAGGTGATAATTTGCGAGTGCTTAGCGACCACAATTGCGGTTACAAAACATTTGTACATGGCTATGGAATCACTATTTGGAAGGCAACGCCCCTTCCAAATACCGAGTCGCAAAACAGTGTTTTGCGACTCGCAATTTATTTGCGACTCACAAAATAATGTTTGTACAAGGGCCCATGGTTTTTAGCATGCGCAAAAGGGTCTAAGACCTGTTTGCGCATACTAAAAACCGTTGTACATCTGGCCCTGAATCTACCCGTGCCTAACAAAAATTAATGTGTCCTCATGTAATGCAACTGGTGCTATTTAAAGCTCTCTGATATCCGATACCTTCAGGTCAAGTTTGCTCTATATAAAACTCTGTAAAAGAAAATTGTCCTCTTAATTTTGATTGATGTCCACCATACGAATCACTATCCTCTGTCACAATGGCTTGTCTGTCACACCATGGCAGCCGACAACTCTGATTGTGGTAGATCGTGTTCTGCTTCACTAGGGTTGACAAACATAACCAATTGAACCGACAACAAGGAGGGAAATGCATATGGATCTTGATGTCTTGGTGGTTGGCTGACATAACAGACAAAACCCTAAGTACTAAAAATGGTCTTATGACAAACACATCATTCTATAATGGTGTAGGAACATCTCCCTGTCTGCTAGCATGAAAATGAGGCCCATAGTTTTTGTTCATGTGTTTCCTGTTTACATTGCTTATGCATATTATACAATACGTTTTATGCCTGCATTCTTGGAGACAGATAGTCAGTACTACCCTGGTCGTGGACCAGGGTCAGCGGTCTCGACAATTCTCGCCTCGGTGCCTACTCTAACCCGGGGTCCCGCTCGGCAACTCTGGGCATTAGCTTGCCTAATCTCCACAACGGCCCCATCAACGCCGGGGATGCCTGGCTCCACCTTGGGGATTCCCAGTAGGGACCATCCCACAGGGAAAGCCAGGACGGGTTCCCCAGCGGCATACAGCGCCGGAACGCCCCTTTGCTGGGGCAGCTGTGCGCTTTACAAGTATACAACATTTTACATTTAACATTTAATGTAAGCAGTATTATTAGAACACATAGTATGCTGCATTTTGTACTTCTACCAATATGTTGTTTTAGTAATGTTGATATGATATGGATTGCTATTGATTTTAGGGGACAGCAAAAAGGATGATGATTGTAATTGTAATGTAATTGGATTTTTATAGCGCTTACCACCCCTGACAAGACGTCAAAGCGCTTTTTTGGCAATTAGCACTCTACTCCGGAACCCAAAAAAGAACAGTGGTGAATTGGTAATTTGAGAAGTGGACATGTTAGTCTGCTATTTGGATTGAAAAGGAGAGTGGAGGGATAGAAGAGCGAAGGGTTTGCATTAATATAGTGCTTGCTACCCCTGGGGAGGTGTTGAGGTGATTTCTACTGGTAGCACGCAACTCTGGATCCCAAACAGGATTAGTGGGGAATTAGTATAGGGGAATATGAAATTAATTTGAGCAGTAGACATGTGAGTTTGTTATTTGTATTGAAAAAGGATATTGGTTCCGCCTAGTACAATTTAAAATACTCCATTGGGTCTACTACACAAGAACCGCTTTGTATAGAATACATAGAGCGCAGACTCCGAACTGTCTGAGAGGCTGTGGAGAGGAAGGGACACTCCTTCACACACTTTGGGGATGTCCGGTCATTAGCGAATACTGGAGGCGAATTATGAGACCCATTTCACAAACACTGGAAGTCTCACTTACACCACATCCGAGGGTTTGCTTGTTGAATGTGTGGGGGAGGACAGATTTACCTAGACAAGGTCAACAGTGGGTGGTGATAGGAGCGATGGTGGCCAAGCGCGATATAGCACAGAAATGGGGGGCGGCAGACACACCGACATTAGCACAGTGGTGCAAACACATGGATACACTGATGGTTACCGAGCGTGCGGTCTATAAAATAAGGGCCTACCCTCGCAAGTGGAACAAGATCTGGTTACCCTGGAACAAGTATAGAGGTGAACCTTTGCCGGAGGAGGGAGAGGATACCTCTGATGAGGAGGATGAACTTGGGAACTAATACATACTCATGACTAGGATGCGGGGAGGGATATGGGTGTGATGGTAAGAGACAACGGGGAACTCATGGGTAGAATACAGCGTAGTACATAAGTAAAGCCCCACTGATACAGATGAATGTCCGTGTATTGAAGCTCTATTGAACTGTTCATAATTCCTGATGAGTCTATAGTTTTGTTTTAATTTAAATAAATAATAAAAAAGTAAGACTAATAATTCTGTATATACTGATTGAAAACTTGACGCACCATGATCATAATCGCTGCCGGACCGGGAGGTTGTCGGCCGAATAGCTGTGTATCATGAACATCGGAATGACTACGGCGTGTTATTGTCCTCTATACACGCAAATGATGTAATGTATAATTGTCAAATGCAAATAAAGTCTTACAAAAAAAAAAAAAAAAAAAAGGATATTGGAGGGATGGAAGACGGAAGGGTTGGCATTTCTATAGTGTTTGCTACCTCTGATGAGGCGCTGAAGCCCTTTTTGACAGGCAGCAGGCTCCTTCGGAACCCAAACAGGATTAGTGGGGAATTAGTATAGAAAAACATGAAATTAATTTGAGCTGTGGATATGTTAGTCTGTTATTTGGATTGAAAAGTATAGTGGAGGGATAGAACAGGCAAATATCTAGATTGGTGTTTTGGGGGGAGCGCAGCAGTAGGAAGAGGTTTGAGATGAGTAAAGGGGAGGTGGAGAGGGGAAGAGTCCCTTATTTGGGAGATCTGAAAAGTAAAAGAGGAATGAGATGATGCAAAAAGGGGTAGAGGAAGGAAGAGTCTAGAAAGGGTTATTCTGGGGATCACAGTCATAGAATGGGGTTTAGGATGAGAGAGAGAGTGGAGGTAGATGATTTATTGAGAGAGGTACGGGTGAGAAATAGGGTAGGGCATTGAAAGAGTAGTAGAAGGAAGTTTGAGATTAGTCAGAAAGTGGAGGTAGAGGATATACTGAGAGGTATGGGGTGAGAAATAGGGTAGTGCATTGGAGAGAGTAGTAGAATGAGTTTTGACATGAGTCAGAGTGGAGGTAAAGGATATATTGTGAGAGGTATAGGGTGAGCTATAGGTAGTGCATTGGATATGCTTAATCAGAAGCAAAGTAATAAATATAAATATACAAAAGTATATGGAAGGTATGCATGTATAAGAAAAATAATGTAGGTAGACTTAAGTTGTAGTTAAAAAAATAAGACTTTCTTTGTTGCTGTACTTTAAGTTAGATTAATGTGAATCACTTCTTAGTCATTTAACAGACAATTGGGATCCCGGGCAGTTGCCAGGACTGAACTTCCTTTTCTTTGGAATATGTCCCTTTACGCCACCCGCGTTTACAACGCGTGCCATTACCCTGCATTTTAACTACGCAAAATCTTTTACATCGCTGGGATTTACAATGCATTCCAATACAACGCATTATCCATTACAACACAATTAACAATACAAGCTCCACTGGGGCTTTGAATGGGGAATGTGTTGTGATGGTTTGCGGTGTAAAGCCCTGTGTTGTAAACGTTTTTGCGGAGTAAAAAATGCGGGGTAATGGATTGCGTTGTAACGCAGTCGTTGTAAAGGATGTTTACCTTTTCTTTGGTGTGCTCAGGAGTCTAATCCAAATAAATGGAATATGCTGGTGACCAATAAAACAGATCATGCTTTTCAATGGCAGATGTTTGGTGTTCTACTCCTATCACTGAAATCCGGATCACACCTAGGTTAACCCAACCTGTATAAAGAACAAGCCAGAGGCAACAATACTTTCCACAAAAAAGCCATTGGTGTCAGTTAGTAAAGTTGTTGTGCAGCATAGCAATGTTTTTTGATACAATCCTCACACGAGCTAGAGGTATGCAATGCTACAACTGCCGAACTGTTCCCTCTTTACTCAAGGGACACTAGTGTACTGCAGTGGGACACATTTATTGGTACTAAGCTCCCACACATCCCTCAGTGTACACTAACACAATTCTTCATAAAATATTAATCCACCACCAGAACATGTAGATGGTCCTGATGAGGTGGCTTGGCCTTTGATTGCCCTTGAAACAGATGTGTCCAGCAGTTTTCAGGCAACAATAACAATGTCAAGTTAACACTTGTGATTAATTAAAAATGAAATAAAATGAAATGAAAAAAAGATTTATAAAGCGCATGGCTGCCCGGGAGCGTCCCAGCGCTGGAGTGCAGTGGAAGTCTGATGGAAACTCACGGGGTAGACAGATGGACTTATGGATCTTGTGGGAAGAGGTGTGTCTACAGGAGTTTACGAAACTTCATGTAGGTCGGTTCGGCTCGAAGACTAGTCGGCAAGGAAGTCCACAGGGTTGCTGCAGTGACCGAAAAACGTCGCCCTCCAGTTCGGGCCTTCCTAGCTCTGTGAACAGTGGCCAGGTTACCCTGGGAGGAGCGCAGGGACCTGGTAGTTTTGTAAGGATAGAGCATTTTCCCAAAGATAGGAGGCCCTTTGCCCGGGAGGCATCTGTGGGTGATACACAGAGCCTTAAATTTGATCCTTTCCCGGATAGGCAACAAATGAAGAGCTCTGAGTGCTGGTTTAGCCGATGTTCTCCGGGAGGTGCCTGTCAGTAGCCTAGCTGCTGCGTTTTGGATGCGCTGAAGGATATTGATGGTGGATTCTGGCGCGGTCATAAAGAGGGCGTTACTGTAGTCTAATCTAGATAAGATAAGACCCTGAATGAGCAGCTTTCTGGATTGCGTCGGCAGTAAGGAGAGAACCTTACGAGCTGAGCGGAGTAGGCCCACACATGTGACAGCAGTCTTTTTGGCCTGTGTATTAAGGGAGAGTCTTGCTCCAGCCATACCCCTAGGCTTTTCAGTTCTTTTTTTGGTAGAGGGAGATCCCCTAGGCATGTGGGCCAGATGGAGGTGGGAAGGGATGTCATTCGCTGGCCCAGAAGCATGAGCTCTGTTTTTGTGCCATTTAATTTTAGTCGCGAGTCGCACATCCAAGTATAGATTTCTGAGAGGCAGTTGTGCAGGTTTTTGGAGTTGTCCTTTTCCAGGGAGAGTGAGACGACCAATTGGGTGTCGTCGGCATATGTAACAACCTTAATCCCAAAGGGAGTGACAACATCTTCCAGGGGGGCCATATAAATGTTAAATAAGGTAGGGCTCAATGAAGAGCCCTGCGGCACTCCACACTGGAGAGGGAAAGGCTTGGAGCGCGCATTCCCTTCCCAAACCTGGAAGGTTCTGTCCTTCAAAAAGGATGTAAGCCATTGCAGTGCAGTAATGTTCCTTCTAGAGAGATCAGAGTTTTGTCTTGTGGCAGTTTTGGGTCACAATAAAGTAGTGCAGGGGGTTGATATGAGCTATAGTTTATGTGGATAGCTCTTTGGGTTACTGCTTTGTCACATTGATCTTTTTGTTACTTGCAGTGTTCATAAGTTACAATCCTAACACATCACAGTGACCTATGAACTGTCAACAAAGAGCTGCATCCAATCTGCATGGTATAGATTAGAACATTATGCTTTCCCCAGTCTTTCATTATCCTATTGTTGCTAAAAATGGTTAGTTTTGATAGAAATATGTTCTTATTAGTACAGCCAACCCCAACCATTGTGGAATGTTTTAAATTCTAAGTGTGGTACTCCAGAACAAGCACTCCTAAAATATACTGCCTACTGTATGGATGACATGGAACTCCTACACTTTGTAGTTCTGTGTCTTATATAACATTTCCTTTTTACTCATTTATACATGTATGATTCATTGTCTATGTGTAATGCACTCCTTGAAATGGAAAAATAGAAGTGCAGGGACTCTGACTGTAACAGAGTACCTGCTTGTTTCTGAGAAGTGACAGTACTCTCCAATTACATTTCACTCGAGACGTGACGGTACCCTCCCTCTCAAAATAAAAAAGTGCCGATACTCAGCTCAGGGGCGTAACAAAGGCCCCCGCAGCCCACTCATTGCGGGGGGGGGGGGGGGCTGCGCTCCAGGGGCCCCCTCGGCTAACACAGTATCCACTCGATGACAGCTGGGTCGGTGATGTCCGTCTGGGACGTAGTTTTACAGTTACACTCGTTGGTGTTAATATTGTGGCATGAAGATGTTTTACTCATGCAAGTATTTAACGAGCTCTCAGTCACCCTTTTCATGTACTAATTCGCCATGGAACAGCATTCTTTCACTAGTGAGTAATCTTCTACCTAAGAAATGAACACATTTGTTTCACAGTTACCCACTTGTTATTGTCTGGTCTCACTTTCTGGCAGGGAAGGAAAAGGACTCTGTCTTTTCCTTTGTGCCCAGGGAAGACAAGGGCAGTGTCCAGTTCTCCTGCGCCTGGCAGCTGCCCCCCCTCTCCACTTTGTTCCCCCTATTCCCTCTCTGTCTCCTTCTCATTTAGTATAACCCAGGACTTCAAGAAACAGGTATTACATTTTCTTTCCTCTTTTCGTTTATTTGCTCCCCAATGAAATGGATCCAAAAAGAAAAACACCTCTTTTCCTGACATTTTTCAATTTCCAAGTGCAGCCTCGGGTTGGAGAGAAATAACACAATCAAAATCTGAAAAATAACTAACTAACTAATGCAAGACAGAGTGGTTGCAAGGTGTCCAGATTGATGTATTCACGGCTAAACACTTTGGCGCCACTTTATAGTGTTTGCCAGTGAAGTGCTACTTTTGTTTTCTCGTCGCTCTTTGAACAACACCCTGGATCGGAAAGTGCACTATTCCTGAAAGTACTGAAATACCAGCTTGATGGGTGAATTGGAAGGCAAAAAGCATACTGTGGCTCTGTATTCACAAATGTGGTCTTTTTAAACCATCCTGCTTACGTTTGTAAGGATATAAGCAATAGGCATTGAAGTGGGTCCATTGTGGGCCCTGTAGTCATGGCCTCAACTTTTCAGGCAAAAGCACTCACTAATTTCTGAATAATGAGTGTAAAAAGAAAAAGTTAACCATGTTGTTCCTGCTTACATTTCACATGGTTTACTTAATCTTTTATTCCCTATAAGTGTTGGCTTTTTCTTGGACGTTGTTAATTTTTTTAGGCAGCATATTGCTCTTGTATAGTGCGTAATTTGTATAGAGTCACATCCAGTTGTTTATAGTGGGTCAGTGCAGTGCAAGTTTCTCTCATTGGGGCTGTATGGTGTTCAGTGGGGGAGAGGATGTGGCACTATAGTCAGAGCTGCTGAATTTGGAACTGGGGATCCAGGTTCAGCCTTCATGACCAGGCCACCAAACCACTACCCCTGTGGGAGCACAATCCCATGCTAGACCTTGGAAGGCCTGCAAAATCTTAAAGGCCCTGGTGTCTTAGCACCAGGAGGTGGATCCTAGCAGTGGCAAGTGTGGGTTAACCTAGAAGGCCTGTCTGCCACAATTCATTCTGAAGTTCACCTTCAGTCTTGCAGGCAGGCCTATGAAGCAGCATGCCCTAGTGTGACAGTTACTCTGTCACTGAGGTCACAGGACCCTTGAGCAGGGTGGCTCTAGTGCAGTGTGACTGCCCCAGGTGCTGACCAGCCGTGGTCTGTGCAGGTAACAGCGGTGGGGCAGAGGGGCCGGGTAAGGGGGGATTTCAAGGGACAATCCAGAGGGGAAATTAATTAAATAATTTCCCCTCTGAATCTTCCCTCGAAATCCCCCCTTACACGGCCCCACCGCTGTTACCTGCATGGACCGCGGCTGGCGCCGACTTCAAGTGGGGGCGTCGTGTTTGCCAAGATAATATGGTTTTAAAAGCACTTGCTGCCTCCTTCCTTGCCTCCAACAATTTTCGGCAACAATAAAAATGTCATGATAACTCCAGTGATTAATGTCCTTAGTAGAGAGAGATGATGTATTGTCTAGTGGACATTTTGACTCATGGAAATGAAGCGCGGAGGGTTAATGTTCCTGCTACTAAGAGCTTGTACCATGCAAATTACAAAGTGTACATAATGTGAATAGGTCAGTTAGAGAGACCCTATTGTAACTTACATTTAATACGTTAAAATCCTACCATAGAACAGTGAGCTATTAACTGTCATGTAAGAGCTGCATGCAAACTACAAGGTATAAATTAGAGCGTTATGGATTTTTACACCAGTCTTTGATTATCCTAATATAGCAGAAAAATGGTTCATTTGGCTAGAAATCAATTCTGATTATTAAAGAGAACCGCCAACCATGGTATTACGTTTTAAATTCTGAGATTGTGTTTCTCCAGACCAATCACTATTAAACTATGCTGCCTACTAGTATGGTTGTCATGTGACTCCTACAACTTGTCGTCCTTTGTCTTATGTAACATTTTCTATACAGTGATTTACACACGTATGAATGATTCTCTGTGTAATATGTGTGATGTAAAGTGCTCTGACACCTTACACTGGTATAAGTGGTGCTGTGAATTTTCTGATACTTTATTTTGACATTTTTACACATGCTAACAGTCTCTGCAAAGATTTCTCCTCATTAGTATCAGTGGAATATACAACTGCAGCAGCGAGAAAGGCGACCTGTCAACCTTTGCATAGGGCCCTACATTTCACATCAGCACAAGTCACATTTTTTAGGAACTTTTTATCTGTATGAGCTATAAACAATTTACTAGTTAAAATCATCAGATTATGCAACAGATTATGTATTATGTGGCAAACCTGGCAGAGCCATAATTCTGTGGAAACATTTGCAAACTAGGATATTTTGTCATTCATGTTTGAACTGCTCTTTTGGAAAAAGGGAGGAGAAGTGCTGATGACAAACTCCATGTCTGGGAGACAATTGGCTTGCGATTACACTTTTAAGGATATTTGGGACATTCTGTGATTGGAAACGTATCCCACTTTGTGAATGTATTTTAATGTCAATAACTCATAGTAAGCCTTAAATAAACATGTGAATCCATTGGTTAACTTAAATTACGTAATGAGATGTAACCGGTTAGTGAAATGGGAAACAAATACAAAAAATTGGGATATTTTGCTCTTTCTGCCACACCTCTGACTCCACCCATTGACCCAATCCACAGGTTATTCCTGCCCTCTGCTTCTCCACCCTCATTACGCATCACATCTTTGCAGAGAACAATGCCTACATACATGCATGGAGAACTGATCATGTCAACATGTCAGATTGTTACATTCCTACAATGTCCTCTTTGATTAGAATAATGCCTACATGCATGAGGATCCAATCATGTATTTGTATCCACTAACACATCAGACTATCAAATTGCCTGCTACTTTCCTCTTTGCAAATAGCAATACCTAAGTGGTTGTATGACAGAACTAGATACAGACATTGAATGACTTTAAAACAAATTTTTTACCCCACAATTTGTTTTTGCACTCCAGCGGCGTAACAATAGCAACAACTGTGGTGCATTGGGCCCTGAGCTCCAGGGCCCCACATTTGGTACTGTGCATGACCAGGCCTGAGAACTACTGAATGGGTCAGGAGCGTGAGGGCCCTCCTCCATGCACTTTGCAGGGGGGGCCCCTCAAGTTTCGTTACGCCACTGACTCAGCACCGGATAGTACCGCCCCATTTAAAGTGCTGGTATTGTCGTAATTTGATGATGGCCGAGTTAGCGTTTAACTGTAGCTACACGTTTCATTCTTATATTGGCCAAACTTGAAAACGCCATTTTGCGTGTTACGGCGGCCATCTTAGATCATGAGCGGCCTCGTGGCCAGTATGGCCTTTAGTCCGTTGTCCGTGCCATTGACCACTTGAGTTTGCCCAGCAACAGGCTATTTTTAGTAACGGTCAAGCCTGTACATGCGCAGTCCACATTGACCAGTCACCCCTTAGGAATGTGTCGCAAACTGACCAGTGGGTTTGAAACCCTCCAATGAGCTGGCAGTGTTCCAAAACATGACCATATATGTCCATAATACTCTGTAACTTTGTACCGCCTGTTCTTTTTATTACCTGTTAAACGTATAAAAGAGGGGGTCACACCGATGTTCGGTGTGATACTTCTTGCATTACCGAAGGGTGCTGTAGGAATGTACCACCACCCCGTGGGGTCTTAATAAACTTGTTCTTTGCATTTTTCAGTTTCCGTGCCAACAGTTCTTTCAGTGTAAGTGGGTTATCTTCGGAACATGTAGGCCTTGGGAACCCTATACCACAAATTGGCGACTCTGGTGGGACTCATCGGCGACTCGGATGCCCGAAGGAGAGGTCGTGACGAAGGTCTGGATACTCGCCATGGACGCGCGCTGCCACTGAGTGACCCGAGTGTTTTTTCCTTTCCTTCCGATCTGACCTTCCAGGTGGCGCCGGTCTCCGACTGAGTCCTCGATTGTCCGTGTTGCTGGATAAAGTGCCGTTTGGCTGATTCGATTGCAAGACCTTGGCAGTTGGAAACTGGACCTTTGAGGCTTTGGGTAAGATTTGTGATCGGTAAGGTAGTCTGCGGACGCTTACTGAAGTTCTATGATTTGTGATCGGTAAGGTAGTCTGCGGACGCTTACTGAAGTTCTATGATTTGTGATCGGTAAGGTAGTCCTTGGACGCTTGCCGAAGTCCTATGATCTATGATTTTGATTTGAGTTAGCTAACATATGTGAATTTGTGAATTTGTGATCTTTGAAAAAGTATATGTGTAGTGCACTTCACATAGGCAGGCATGTAGAGATGTTTCTCTAACTTTGTTTTTTTTCCTTTGAGCGGCACATTTGTGGGTAGTACTGTAAGTGCCATTTTTCTACGGTATCACGCTTTCGTGGTACCCTTTGAACATGCCTGTTTTAAGCACACTCCGAGGGATGTGCTGTTTTGGAAATGGTACCACAATTAGGTTAGCGGAAGCACAGCCGGCTCCCCCAGAAGGAACACCAAATAGGGACATGTATATAAAGCATGGCCTTCCCCCTATAATGTACAGCAAATTATGGCATAAGTATACAAAGTCGGATCCTGAATTGCAATGGCCACTACATGGGTCGTTCGATTTGCGAAAAGTACAGTTTGTGGAGCAATGTTTGTTTCAACGAAGGTCTAGACAGAACATGTTTGATTGTGTGCGAATGTGGGAGAAAGCGGTGCGTGAGCGAATGAAACGTGAAGTTGCCTTGGCGGACAAAGAGCAGCGCAAGGCTGCTCGGGATAAGGCTTTACAGCTTGAGGAAAAAGAGGAGCAGGAAAAGAAAGAAAGGGAGGAACGGGAACGTAAATTGCAAACGACGGGTCAATTCCCTATTCGTCGACCGCTTTATCCTGTCCTTAGTAACGAAATTGATGATTTTTCTTTATTAGATCGATCACCGCCTCCGTACGTCTCGCCTACGGCTCCTCTTGCAGAATCGGACGATGAAGAACAGGATAAGTCGTCGGGAAAGAAAGGGGTATCCGCTCTCAGGTTTACCGCGGAGAGATCCGCACATTTACGTAGTTGGGCTCGTAAAGTGAATACGAAGTTTGTTACTCAGTCTGAAATTATTGCTGAAAGGAGTACTTGGACAGACCAAGAGTTAGTGTATTTTATGTCCGCTTTGGCAGATGAAGTTGTTAACTTATTTCGTAAATTTTCAGATATGTTAGAACCTAAAGATGTGTCAGTTCATCGTGAGAATTTAGAAACAGGTGTCTTTGTTCTTGCAGATGTCGATGCCTTTTACAAGCAACTGATCAAGCTGCGAGATGAAACTATCAGATTGCGGGACGAGCAGAAAAAGATTAAGGAGTCCGGGCTGGAATCCGACGGGCAGTCTAAGGAGTGTTCTCTCCGGGGTTCAGATAAGAGTTCTGCAATGCATGTTATGCCTATGCGTGAAGCTGCACCCTTGTATGTTCCACCGAAAGGGGAAGGTACAGATGATGATAGAAGGTCAAAAGATGCGAAGGGGTATTTTGTATATAATTGGGTGTAAACGCCTTGGAATAGAGCGGATGTTATGGCATTGAAAAATTCTCTACCTGATCTTCGTAAGAATCCGGCAGCATTTTACGAGGGGGTGGAAGGGGCTATTTCATCTTGTGTGATGACTCTGGTTGAAATAGATTTGTTCTTTGGGTTAATACTTCCGCCTGATATGTGGAGACAAATTTGTAAGAATAATGATGAGACAGTACTAGGGGGTACATGGAAAGAGATTAATCAAGCTGACCTAGAAAGGAAACCAGCATGCAAGCCTTGTCAGTTGATTTTGGACCTTCCAGCGGCTATTTTGATTAAATTAAAAACGCTTGTTCCTTCTAAAAAGATAGATTGGACCATGTTAGCTTCGTGCAAACAAAAACCTGATGAAACGGTTTCAGATTTCTTTACACGCTTTGAGGAGGCATTCCATGATTACAGTGGTCAATCTTTAACAGACGATACGGGTCGGCATTTGTTCGTAGATAAGTATGTGGCTAATCTCCTGCCGGAGATTGCAAAGCGATTGAAATCGAGCGAAAGTTCCTGGGCCACGGCGACCCCTGCTTCTTTGTTAACTATGGCTCAGTATTATGAGCGGCAGGAGTTGGGGGCTAGAGAAAGTGTTGATAAAAAGGCGAAAGAATTGAAAACGAAGGTGATGTTGGCGCAGGTTCGGGGAACACAGGGTAGAGGGAATGATAGAGGTAGACGAGGTGGAGGGAATACGTCGTATGGTCGTACGGATATTGCGGAGGATCAATGTGCGTATTGTAAGGAGTTTGGTCATTGGGCTGAGGATTGTCCGGTATTACGGGAACAACGTAGCCAGCGTGGTCGAGGGAGTGGTAGGTCGCGGGGTGGTTATACGGGAGCGAGAGGTGGCGGAGGTGATCGTGGAAGGGTTGAGCAAGGGGGCCGTGGCCAGGATGAACGAAATGCTTTTGATAGACGGAACCAATATCAGATTTCAGAGGGTGAGAATGTGGAGCATCAGGATTATGTGCATGCGTAGGATTGCGTAGGATGGGGTGCGGAGCCAATTGAAGTGCCGGTAGATCAGGAAGGTCCATATGTAACAGCGGGCATTTTGGGTTCTACTGATCAATTCTTAGTCGACACTGGAGCTACTCGTAGCGCTCTGTCAAAGAAATTGGTTCCGAGGGCTCCCCTGTCTGGCGAAATGATAACATGTGTAGGGTTTGATGGCACACCCTCCCCTAGCCCTTTGTCCAAGCCCCTTGCACTCTGTCTTGATAAATTTTTTAGTTTTGGCCAATTTCTGTTATCTCCCTATACCCCAGATAATATCTTGGGCCTTGATTTGCTTAAATATTTTCGAGCAACGATCCGGTGTGCTCCTGAAGGAGTGCGGGTTATTCTGAATGATAACTACCCTGATCCGAATAGGTTCTATACTATATCAGACATTCCCGCTTTGGCCTCTCTCCCGCACACGTTATGGGCGATCTCAGACACGGATGTGGGGAAGATGCGTATTCCACCCATTCATATTACTGTTAAGGAGGGGGCCTCTCTGCCACGGGTGCCACAGTACAAGATTTCGAAGGAAGGAGAAATTGCCCTGACACACATTGTCCAAGATCTGATTGCGGCTGGGGTGGTGGAAGAGGTTTCTTATAATGTTTGTAACAGTCCTATTCTCCCGATTCTTAAAAGAGATACTGATGACAAAATCTATCGCTTTATTATTGACTTGAGAGAGATCAACAAAATTGTCGTTCCCCAATACCCGGTGGTGTCCGATATTACGACCTTGCTTACGCTGGTACCACCAACGGCTACGACCTTTAGTGTAATTGATTTGAAGAATGCTTTCTTTTCTATCCCTGTCCATCCCGATAGCAGATACCTGTTTGGCTTCAGGTTAAATAATAAATCATATAGATTTTGTCGTGTTCCCCAAGGTTACACTGAGAGCCCGAGTATCTACAGCCAGGCTTTGAAACGACAGCTTGATTCCTTTGAGCTGCAATCGGGGGTTGTTCTGATCCAATATGTGGACGACCTCCTGCTTGCCGCAGATTCTTATACGCAATGTGAGGAGAGTACGATTGCGTTGCTTTTCTTTTTGGCACGGAATAATCACAAGGTTTCTAAGAAAAAGCTTCAATATTGTAGACCCAAGGTGACCTACCTCGGTCATCTTTTGTCTAAGGAGGGACGTGCATTAACATCAGATCGAATCCAAGCAATTTTAGATACACCAGTCCCCCGCACGCAAAGAGATGTACGAGCATTCATAGGGTTAACGTCCTTTTGTAGGCAGTGGATTATGGGGTTTTCGCACATTATCAAGCCTCTGTTAGCGTTACTGTCCAAAACGACACCAATGCCCCTTGAATGGACAGATGAATGTCAAAATGTTTTTGATCAATTGAGGCAAGCTCTTTGCTCTGCACCCGTATTAGGTACACCAGATTATACGAAGATCTTCACATTGTACGTGCACGAGAAAGATGGGTGCGCATTATCAGTGTTAGTGCAGGCACACGGGGACAAGCAGAGGCCATGTGCATACTTCTCTGCCATTCTTGATCCTGTAGCGCGAGGGTTACCTGGGTGTTTCCGAGCAGTCGCAGCAACAGCAGTAGCGATACGGCAGAGTGAGGGAATAGTGTTATCGCACAAATTGTTGGTGTTGGTTCCTCATGCAGTAGATGCCCTGCTAAACCAAACAAAGACCCAATATCTCACTAGTGCACGGTTAACAGGATATGAGCTTACCCTGTTGGCGCCACATATCACACTAAAAAGATGTGCTACTCTGAACCCTGCTACTTTATTGCCCTATCCGGTCGAGGAGGGTCAGGAAGAAAAACATCATGACTGTGTTTTCCTGACCGAGGAACAGACAAAGGGTCGTGTTGACTTACAGGATATGCCGCTTCCAGATGTGGATGGGGAACTGTGGGTTGATGGATCATGTCTGAGGCTGCCAGATGGCACGACTTCCGCAGCCTACGCAATAACGACACTTAAGACAGTGGTAGAAACAGCTAGAATACCACAGAAATCGGCTCAAGCAGCGGAGCTGATAGCCCTGACAAGAGCCTGCGAATTGAGTGCTGGCCTATGTGTGAACATATACACAGACAGCCGGTACGCCTTCGGAGTAGCACATGACTTTGGTCTACTCTGGAGAGAGCGTGGGTTTTTAACTTCTCATGGAGAACACATGGAGAACACATTATGCACGGAGAATTGGTGCGTGATCTCCTAAATGCGTTGCTTTGCCCAAAGAAAGTAGCGATCATAAAATGTAGCGCCCATAAAAAGATCACTGATGAAGTGGGAAAGGGAAATGCCTTTGCGGACAGCATAGCGAGACAAACGGCTATGTCCCGAGCTAACTCCCCCATGTATGTGACCAAATCCCAAGCAGAGCGATGGAATGATGCTAGGGCGGAAATATTAGACATTCAGAAATCAGCTACTGAATCAGAACTTGCGGCATGGGCAACTGATGGGGTGCTAGACGATGAAGGGTGTTGGAGAAGCAAAGACATGGAGAAATGGAAATTGCCTGCAGCTTACTTGCAAGCGATGGTCCAAATGACACATGGGTTAGCGCACGTGGGAGCTCTTGCAATTACTCGATTGTTAACACGAGTTTGGGAGCATCCCGAGATAGCTAATACAGCCAAGAGAGTAGTGCAGACCTGTTTGGTATGTGTGCAGCACAATCCTGCTAAGGGGACCCATACTCCGAAAGGAGGGTTCGTTCCACCTTCTGCACCATTCGAGGTACTCCAAATGGATTATATCCAGCTTGAGCGCTGCAATAACCTTAAGTATGTCCTAGTGGTGGTATGTGCTTTTAGCAAATGGGTTGAAGCCTTCCCCACGAAAGACAATACAGCGCTGACAACAGCTAAGGTTTTGCTCAAGGAGTACTTCCCTCGATTCGGAGTTTGCAAATTTTTGTGGAGCGACAATGGGCCTCATTTTGTCGGGAAAATTGTGGAATACGTGCTGAAGGGGTTAGGAATCCAGAAGTTTCATGCTGTGTTCCACCCTCAGTCAGCAGGTCTTGTGGAGCGGTATAATGCTACGTTGAAACTAAAACTGGCTAAGATCGTGGCGTCCACGTCATTGAAATGGCCGGATGCTTTACCGCTGGCATTACTCTCTCTTAGGTCAGTACCCCACTCTCGAACAGGCCTCACACCATATGAAGTGGTGTTCGGAAGGCCTATGAATATTTGGGGGGTGCCCAAGCCGCGATTAATACATGATGTGCCTTGTATAATGATGAACGATTATTTGGCACGATTAACAAATGATTTGCTTTCTATTCATCAACAGGTTCGAGAAGCGCTCCCTGACAACTCTACTGGAGAGAGCCATGATCTTCGCCCTGGTGATCATGTAATGATTAAATCGTTTGAGAGGACGAACAGCTTGGAACCGAGGTGGCGTGGCCCCGAGCAGGTCCTCCTGGCTACTCGCACGGCTGTACGAGTAACCAACAGGAAGCGGTGGATACACTCAACTCACTGCCGTCGTGTTTCTCCTGACCTGGTGAATCCTGCTGTGTTGACTGACTACAAAGAGATTCTGGATAAAGAAAAGAGCCCAGCAGTGACATCGGCCGAAGTTGAGGGAGCCTTCCCGGACCACACCGATTCTGGACGAGAGCGCTACAATTTACGGCCACGATAAGAAGATTTATTTTTGGGGTTGTTTTTTTGAACTGGTTGGTAACCGCTCCAGGTTTGTGAAACGGAAACCGGGCATTCCAAGGGGGGGGGATCAGTTTTGCCAAGTGTAGCGACACCCGTCTTGGCCCGGAGAAGAAAACAACGGCTACCTCGGAGCTCAGCACCGTATTTTTCCTTTTTTTAGGTATAATATATACATATGTACATTTGAGAACTTGTGCACTTCCTGAACTTTTGAACATTTAAGACTTTTCGAACTGCAATTGAACTATGGCGTCGTCTGCATCACGGGATAAACGCATATTGGGTGCCATTCTTTTTGTACTAACGATTGTGGTAATAGCAGTGATAGCCTGGGTAGTTGAACTTGTGGTACATGTACGTGAACATTTGCTGCCGACTACCCCGGCTCCATCTGAACATTTTCACTTCACCCTGCCTTACCATGAAGAACGGCACCGACAAACTTATCTGAACAATAGCTTCATCCAGATCCTACATTATACGCATAATATGACCAATACTTCAAATTGTTGGGTGTGTGGGATGTTACCGGGACACCAGAAGAAAGGGGGCACTCCACTTATTCCACTTCCGTTCTCACATAATGGATCCTGCAACGCCTGGTACACCCTGCTCTTTACTTTGAGATGGCCAACCAAAGGGGGGTTGCTTTTCCGTTTAAATAAAGTGTGCTACCATGATCGAGATGGGTATCCGCAAGCTGAGGGTACTAGATTTGAATGGGAAGAATACCGGCCTGACAATATCTCTGCCCCTCGTGTTTACAGTAATCAACGTAACATAAATGTCTCCAGCTCACATGTTATAAATGTCATTGCTACGAAAGCTGATCTATGTATACGTAATAAAGGCACGATTTCGGTTGGGAAAAGCGAATGTAATAACACGATAACATTTGACAGTCCGAATGGTATATCATTTGTAGCATCACGAAACACGTATTTTATTTGCGGAACGAAGGGTTACCATCAGCTCCCTTTGGGATGGTTAGGTACTTGTTATGTATCCTTTGTACTGCCTCCTGTATTCATTGCCCCACCAATGTACCATAATGACTATATTTTGTATCACGATTTCATACTGAACCGTGTTAAACGTGCCGTTGTGTTAGATGACATAGACCAGACAGACACTGCTTTGCAACAGTATGTGGATTTTAATCTTGGACTGTTTTCATTTGTTGGGGCAGCTCTGAATAGTCGGAAAATACGAAGACTAACTCGTGTAGTTGAGGCTGTAGCAAATGACACTGCTATTGCATTGGGGAACATTACTGAGGAATTGCAGATCTCTAGAATTGTTACGTTACAGAACAGGATGGTTTTAGATGTAGTTCTAGCCGACCGTGGGGGGGCATGTAGAATTATCGGAAGTAGCTGCTGTGTCTACGTACCTGACAACTCACCATCCGTTTATGATGCAATTTCTAAACTACATAAAATTGCTGCAGAAATACATCCAGATAATGGTACTTGGACTCTCTCAGGGTGGTTCTGGTCAATGCTCACCACTTGGGGTTGGAAACTGCTAACGATTTTATGTATTCTTGTGGGGATACTGTTTTCTATATGTTTATGTATTCAATGTGGTCCAGCTTTGTGTTCTATGTGTTTATCGGTTTGTATACCATCAAGACGAGCTCTTGCTCATGACAAAATGATGCTTCATAAAGAAGTAACTCAGATAATGTTGATCGATATCGAAGATGAACACCCGGATTATGTTCACTATGAGGTAGCTTCAGCTGAACGCTAAAAGGGTCGTCTGTCATAATTTGATGATGGCCGAGTTAGCGTTTAACTGTAGCTACACGTTTCATTCTTATATTGGCCAAACTTGAAAACGCCATTTTGCGTGTTACGGCGGCCATCTTAGATCATGAGCGGCCTCGTGGCCAGTATGGCCTTTAGTCCGTTGTCCGTGCCATTGACCACTTGAGTTTGCCCAGCAACAGGCTATTTTTAGTAACGGTCAAGCCTGTACATGCGCAGTCCACATTGACCAGTCACCCCTTAGGAATGTGTCGCGAACTGACCAGTGGGTTTGAAACCCTCCAATGAGCTGGCAGTGTTCCAAAACATGACCATATATGTCCATAATACTCTGTAACTTTGTACCGCCTGTTCTTTTTATTACCTGTTAAACGTATAAAAGAGGGGGTCACACCGATGTTCGGTGTGATACTTCTTGCATTACCGAAGGGTGCTGTAGGAATGTACCACCACCCCATGGGGTCTTAATAAACTTGTTCTTTGCATTTTTCAGTTTCCGTGCCAACAGTTCTTTCAGTGTAAGTGGGTTATCTTCAGAACATGTAGGCCTTGGGAACCCTATACCACAGTATAATGTTTGTCTAATGTAAACTGCTCCAACACTCTACACGCTATAAAACACATGAAATGCATGCAAAAGGAGCTATGGAGAGATGAGAGGCGCTGTTGGAGGGGTGTAGTGAGGGAATCTATTAAGAAGGATGTCATGGAAGGGGGCCTAAACAAATTGCTGTGCCAGGCGTCACCGACTCTAAAGCCAGCCATGCACGAGACCAGTCCTGTGACAACCTGGTGAAGGCTGCTATGATGCCTTCTTTAGATAGCACTGGTGCAGGATTACACCTATAATACTGACTTTATATGCTACCATGATGAGTGGAGTGGGAAAACAGTTGTACTGTCACTGATACCAGGAGCACACAAAAAATAAAGCACACATCTCAAGTTTAAGGTCCAGAGAACCTCGAAACCAGTGCCTTTTAGCAGGAACAAAAGCTAGGCGAATGTCACACCCAGCATGTCATGCCAGCGGTGAAAGTAACCAAAGACCTCCTGGAGAATGTGTAATGAGGAGGAATGCCATCGAGTTGCTGTCTGTTCTAACGCTCATCTGTAGAAATAATCAAGTAGATTTGGAGAACTGGGTGAAGGTCTCAAGAGCAGATAGAACACAGTGAAGAATATCAAGCATGCATGCACACACACACACCGCACAGTTATTTTTCACTGGTTTGGTAAGACTCCAAAGCCATCCCTCTACTATTTTAGTGACTTTGGCAGAATCAGGTAGCACCTTCTGAAAATGCGCATAAGTCAAACCGACGCCAGTGAGTAAGTCCTGAGTAATAGCTTTGCCGAATACATCACAGTTAGTAAACAGAACACTCATTGGTCCAAGAGAATTTGCAAGAGTGTTGAATGGCTACCAGGGACTAGTAGCAGAAGAATCCACAAGCTACCTATCACAACAAATAGATGTACGTATACAACTTTATTGACATTTAATAAAATCCATGTTCATTTCATCAGACAAGTCTACACAGAAATCACAACAAGATGATGGACGGAGTGCTGAACCTTTTTAACCACTCACCCCCAGTGAAGATATCTGGATTTAATTTATTGTTCTTTTGCTCACTATACCACCCCAGTTTGGACCCAGCCGTATGCAAATCAGTCTTGACCCTGCTCCTCATGGGACCAGTCCAGCCTGAACTGCCAGGTAATGTCCTCTCTGGACCGGAAAGAAGTATCAGGGAGGGAGGTAGTGAGACAAGAAGCTAGAGAGAGGTAGTGGTGCAAGAAGCTAGAAAAGAGGTAGTGATACAAGAGGCTAGAGAGCGGTAGAGATACATATGACTATGGAGCGGTAGTGAGACCAAAGGCTACAGAAAGGTAGAGACACAAAAGGCTGGAGAGAGGTAGTGATACACAAAGCTAGAGAAAGGTAGTGAGACAAGAGTCTAGAGAGAGGTAGTGACACAAGAGGCTAGAGTAAAACAGTGAGACAAGAGGCTAGAGAGAGTTAGAGATACAAACGTCTAGAGTGAGGTAGTGGCACAAGAGGCTAATGAGAGGTAGTGATTCAAGAGGCTAGAGAGAGATAGTGAGACAACAGGCTAGAGAGAGGTAGTGAGACAACAGGCCAGGGAGAGATAGTGGCACAAGAGGCTAGAGAGAGGTAGTGACACACGAAGTTAGAGAGAGATAGTGAGACAACAGGCTAGAGAGATAGTTATGTTGTTATGTTATGTTATGTTAAAAGGGTGCTTCTATAGCGCACGGCTACTCCGAGGAGTGTCCCGGCGCTGATGGATCTTCCCAAGACGAGGAGGGGAGCAGATGGAAAGAAAACAGACCTAATAAGTCCTGAGAAACAGAGCAGGGAAAGGAAAGACTTATTGCTGAAACAACCAGGTTTTCAAGTCCTTCCTGAAAGTCAGGAGATTGGAACAGGACCTGAGCGTGAGAGGAAGATCGTTCCACAGTTGGGGCGCCAGATGTTTTAAGGCGCGGCTGCCGATGCGAGCTCGATGTATCCTAGGAGTGACTGCCCTAGCTTGTGACGAAGAGCGAAGGGATCTGGATGGAAGGTAAAAAGTGATCCACTTTCGAAGGTAGCGGGCACCAAGACCATGCAGGGCTTTAAAGGCGATGGTCAAGGCCTTGAAAGCGATTCGCTTCTTAATAGGCAGCCAATGGAGTGTTCTGAGGAGCTCCGATGCCCTGGCCCTTCTGTTAAGGCCGAAAATGGCTCGGGCTGCCGAGTTCTGTACTATCTGTAAACGAGATGTAAGATAGTCCGGAAGGCCAAGGTACAGAATGTTGGCGTAGTCCAGGCGAGAGCCAATCAGGGCTTGCACTGTGGTCCTTCTGTGATTGATGGATAGTAGGGGCAGGAACTTTCTCAGCATTTTTAAAATCGCAAAGCATTTGCCGGCCAGGCCCGACACTTGTCCCCTAAGAGAGAGGCAGTTGTCGACCTGGATTCCCAGATTTTTCGCCGATCCAGAGTCACTGTCAGGTGGGAACATGGCGGCCAGCCACCACTCCTTCCACCTGGGATCGGCCGGGCAGCCGAAAAAGAGGACCTCCGACTTTTCGGAATTGCACTTGAGGCAGTGTCGGTTGAACCAGTCAAACACCGCCCCGAGGCAGTCCCGTATAGATGGTCCGTCAAAGTCGTGGTCCTTGTCACAGGTGAACAGGAGCTGTGTATCGTCAGCGTACGATACAATCTGGGCCCCGAAACCCTCCGCGAGTGCCGCCAAAGGGGTCATGTAAATGTTGAAGAGTGAAGGGCTCAAGATAGAGCCCTGCGGAACTCCGACCTCCAGAGGTGGCATTGTGGCGGAAAAAGGTGGGGCCCAGATAGTTTGTTGACGGTTAGAAAGAAAGGAACGGAACCAGTTGAACACCGTCCCCCTCAAACCTACCTCCCAGAGTCTAGCAAGGAGGAGGTTGTGGGGGACGGTGTCAAAGGCCGCCGAGATAGTGACAGAAGAGGCTAGAGGGAGGTAGTGAGACAAGACGCTAGAGAGAGGTAGTGACAATCAATCAATCAATCAAAGACATTTATAACGCGCACTACTCACCCGGAGGGTCTCAAGGCGCTTGGGGGGGGGTCCGCTACTGCTCGAACAGCCAGGACTTGAGCTTCTTCCTGAAGGAGAGGTGGTCTTGGGTCAGGCGTAGGTCGGGAGGGAGGGAGTTCCAGGTCTTGGCGGCCAGGTGGGAGAAGGACCTTCCTCCTGTTGTAGCTCTTCGGATGCGGCGGACGGCGGCGAGGGCGTGACTGGTCGATCGGAGATGGCGTTTGGGAGCGTAGAAGTTGAGGCGGCTGTTGAGGTAGCTCGGGCCTTGGTTGTGTAGGGCTTTGTGTGCGTGGGTGAGGAGCCGGAAGGTAATTCTCTTGTTGACCGGGAGCCAGTGCAGGTCTTTCAGGTGTCTGGAGATGTGGCTGTGTCTTTGGATGTCGAGGATGAGTCTCTCTGAGGCGTTCTGGATCCGCTGGAGTCTCTTCTGGAGCTTGGCGGTGGTTCCGGCGTAGAGGGCGTTGCCGTAGTCCAGACGGCTGGTGACGAGGGCCTGGGTGACCGTCTTCCTGGTCTCGGTGGGGATCCACCGGAAGATCTTACGTAGCATGCGCAGGATGCTGAAACAAGACGAGGAGACGGCGTTGACTTGTCTGGTCATGGAGAGGGAGGAGTCCAGGATGAAGTCCAGGTTGCGTGCGTGGTCTGTCGGTTTGGGTGCGGTGCCCAGGGCGGGGGGCCACCAGGAGTCGTCCCAGGGGGAGGGCGAGGAGCCCAGGATGAGGACTTCCGTCTTGTCTGAGTTCAGTTTCAAGCGGCTGGTCGTCATCCACTCGGCTACGTCTTTCATCCCTTGGTGTAGGTTGGCTCTGGCGGTGGCGGGGTCGTTGGTGAGGGAGAGGATCAGCTGTGTGTCGTCGGCATAGGAGATGATGTTGAGGTTGTGTTCGCGTGCGATGGCCGCAAGGGGGCTCATGTAGACATTGAAGAGGGTGGGGCTGAGCGAGGAGCCTTGGGGAACGCCGCAGATGACTTCTGTTTCTGCAGATCTGAACGGGGGTAGGCGAACTCTCTGTGTCCTTCCAACGAGGAAGGAGATGATCCAATCCAGTGCCTTCTCCTGGATTCCGACGTTGTTGAGGCGCTGCACTAGGGTGCGGTGGCAGACAGTGTCGAATGCCGCGGAGAGGTCTAGGAGGATGAGGGCCGCTGTTTCTCCGTTGTCCAGCAGGGCTCGGATGTCATCGGTGGCAGCGATGAGGGCGGTTTCGGTGCTGTGGTTGGCCTGGAAGCCAGACTGTGAGGGGTCGAGGGATCCGTTCGTCTCGAGGAAGGCGGCCAGCTGCTTGTTGACTGTCTTCTCAATGACTTTGGCTGGAAACGAGAGGAGCGAGATGGGGCGGTAGTTCTTGAGTTCGGTGGGGTCCGCTGAAGGTTTCTTCAGTAGAGCGCTGAGTTTGGCGTGCTTCCAGCTCTCAGGGAAGGTTGCGGTGTCGAAGGAGGTGTTGATGATGTCCTGCAGGTGGGGTGCGATGACAGCGTCGGCCTTGTTGAAGATGTGGTGAGGGCAGGGGTCGGTTGGGGATCCGGAGTGGATGGAGTTCATCGTGCGGATGGTGTCTTCGGTGTTGATCGGTGTCCAGGCGCTGAGGGTAGTGGTGGGGGGCGTTGGTGCGGTCGTGGGGGGCGTTGTTTGTGTGCTGAAGCTGTTGTGTATGTCAGCGATCTTGTTGTGGAAGTACGAGGCAAGGGAGTTGCAGATGTCTTGCGATGGGGTGATGTCGTTGTTTCCGGCGTTGGGGTTGGAGAGCTCTTTCACGATGTTGAAGAGTTCCTTGCTGTTGTGTGCGTTGTTGTCCAGGCGGTCCTTGAATGCTGTTTTCTTGGTGGCGTGGATCAGTTGATGGTGCTTTCGGGTGGCGAGCTTGAGGGTAGTCATGTTGTCCGGTGTTGGGTCTCTTCTCCAGGCTTTATCGAGGGCTCTGCAGTTCTTCTTGACACAAGAGGCTAGAAAGAGGTAGTGAGACAAGAGGCTAGAGAGAGGTAGTGACGCAAGTGGCTAGAGAGAGGTAGTGATGCAAGAGACTAGAGAGAGGTAGTGACGCAAGAGGCTGGAAAGAGGTAGTGAGACAAGAGGCTAGAGAGAGGTTGTGACACAAGCGGCTAGAGAGAGGTAGTGATGCAAGAGACTAGAGAGAGGTAGTGACACAAGAGGCTAGAGAGAGAAGTAGTGAGACAAGAGGATAGAGAAAGGGAGTAATACAAGGGGCTAGAGAGAGGTAATGGCACAAGAAGATCAAGAAGATAGAGAGAGAGGTAGGAGGACAACAGTCTAGAGAGATAGTGACACAAGAGGCTAGAGGGAGGTAGTGAGGCAAGACGCTAGAGAAAGGTAGTAACACAAGAGGCTAGAAAGAGGTAGTGAGACAAGAGGCTAGAGAGAGATAGTGACACAAGAGGCTAGAGTGAGGCAGGGAGACAAGAGATTAGAGAGAGGTAATCACACAAGAGGCTAAAGAGAGCGAGTGACTCAAAAGGCTAAAGAGAGGTAGTAACAAAAGAAGGTAGAGAGAGATAGTGACACAAGAGGCTAGAGTGAGGTAGTGACACAAGAGGCTAGAGAGAGATAGGGACACAAGAGGCTAGAGTGAGGCAGGGAGACAAGAGACTAGAGAGAGGTAATCACACAAGAGGCTAAAGAGAGCATAACAAAAGAACGTAGAGAGAGATAGTGACACAAGAGGGTAGAGTGAGATAGTTACACAAAAGGCATTAGAGAGGTAGTGACACAAGATGTTAGAGAGAGGTATTGATACAAGAGACTAGAGTGAGATGGTGAGAGAAGAGGCTAGGTAGAGGTAGTGACACAAGAGAGGCAGTGAGACAAGAGGCCTAAGAGACGTTGTCATAGGAGTCGTTCTTGAGTGCTTGCAGAGTCCAGATGAGACTGCTGGCTCAGATGTCCTGGAGCTGAGAGGCCGCACTAAGGTCACAGTTGGGACAATTGGGGATTTTTACACTGCTGCAATTCCTGTTGCTCTGCTCGGTTTCATAAATTTTGGATACTGGGGGCAATAAAGATGTCATGAATAACACAATGAAAAGTCACAGACAGGCACATTGGGAGCCTGGAAATGCTACAGGTGGGCAGACCGAAAATCTGTCAGCTCTGCTCTCCAGTCAAGAGTTTAATTTCTACCTACTCGCTGCTACTGAGGTCCCAGGCGTCGAGTATATTATTACTATTATGCTAAGATATCACCTGGATAAATCATTGTGTTGTGATAACAGTTCAGACCACAGCACAAAGGGACCATTTGCAAAAACTTGTAAAATTCCTACCTCATTAATGCGCCTTTTTTCATGAGACTGCGCATGCTGAGACCAAGGATTCCAAGGGACGCCAGACCTCCATCTCGCCTTTCACATTTAACAAGCATTTACATTGCAATAGGTCTCACAGTTACGCAAGTTTGAGCTATTTGCATTGTAATTGGCAATGTCTTTATTTATGTTTTTGTTTTTAAAACATAAATAAAAGGCATTGGCATTTACAATGTCAATAGATTAAATTCTTGCAAATGCTAGACCTATTGCATTCCAAATGCTTGTTTGTAAAAGCGCCCTATGATGCACTTTCACTTTAATGTCAACCACGCCCTTTTCTTTAGACGACCCGCGTCTAAAGAAAGGTGCGCAGCCACCATTAAAGTGAAAGCGCGGTGTGGGGTGCTTTTACAAAAAAATGCATTTGTGTAAGTTGACAGACAAACTTTTTTTTTTTAAAGCGCCCCATGCCGCGCTTTGACTTTAATGACGGCCACACCCCTTTCTTTAGACGCGCCTAGTGTAAAGAAAGGTGCATGGCCACCATTAAAGTGAAAGCGCGTTTTATGGCACTTTTGCACAAAAAAAAATGTTTGTCAAGTTGAAGACAAATGTTTTTTTTTTTAAAAGTGCCCTATACTGCGCTTTCACTTTAATGTTGGCCACCCCCCTTTCTTTAAGATGTGCTTAGTCTAAAGAAAGGCGCGGGCACCATTAAAGTAAAAATGTGGTATGGGCCCTTTTAAAAAGAAAAAAGTATTTGTTAAGCAGCATAGCGCATGCAGAAGTGCCGGGCTGTGCAGGGAGCCTTTTTGAAAGAAAAAGCACAGTGTCCATGATCGGGCGCCACACTGTTATGAAAACAGGGTGGGGTAGGGAGAGCCTGTCGTGCCTGCAAAAAGCAGCTAGATTAAATACATTAAAGAAAATGGTGCTCACAGACTGTAGCTAAAACAGACTGTGTAACAACACAAGTACAAAGTCCAGTCTTCATGGGAGGTTACAAATGCAGACAAGGCATTACTAAGGCGGGACTAACAAGCCTATTCATTGAATCAGAAGCAACCATTTTGGAAGGACAGTAGCAGGAACCACCTGAAAAGATGTGTGGTGAGTGGGTGGAGCTTGAAGTCCATACCTGAATACAGCATGCCTCGTCGAGCAGCACATGCGCTGCCCATCCTCGACCTAAAAAGTGCCAATATTGCTACCGCTGCCCTTAAAAGGACGAGTGGCACTGTGCCACAATAAAAGAGACCCCTTGTGAAAGGGACTTCGAGGAAAGCATACACCCTTCCACGAGGGCACTGTGCTCGGCCAATTACCACAGCTGGCACAGCGGACGCTCGCCCTCCTGGAAAGCTTCCACTTTGCAGGTGTTTATCAACGGACAAAGACAATGGGTAAACTTTCAATGAATTGCTACTGCACGAAAACTCGCAAACCACTAATACGTCTGCTTGTGAATTTCTACGACTGGGCGATCACCCATTTGTCTCACTTGTTTTTACTATGTTGACAGAGAGCCATAAACACTTTTGTCAATTTGGTATATTGACTTTTCGCCCCCCCCCCCCACCCCCACTCCACCGGACAGTTTCCCCATTGGTGCAGTGCAAGTTTTATGAGAGTAAAACCCATGTCATGCATCGGGCTCGAGGTTGCCAGTTCCGCAGCACCTGAGACTCCTTCAGCCCAGGTGTATTGTATAAGTGTTATTGGTGTATTGCACTAGTATTATTGGTATATTGCACTAGGGTGTCGTGTGCCCTTCCTTATGCAGGAAAGGTAAATAGCCTCATTACTCCCAGATGGGTAGTCAAATGCAGCTATAATTGGGGTTCAGAGGGTCATGGTGCCACTGCACCTACTGCACTATTGACAGCTACGCTCCTTGTATATAGGTCTGATATGCCTCGTGCATCTCCCCGTCTCCAGGTCTGGGAGGTGTCTGCTGCTCTCTTTTGAAAGCACGAGCTCTCTCCCTTTCTGTATCTGATTATACAGCCCGGGGTTGTCAGCAGCTCCTTTCCTTCCGCTCTGGCTCTGTTGCAATCCCTAGTGCATTGCTGGGAAATGAACCAGGTCAGCAGCCGGTTGATGAAGGACAATTACATGAGAATTAACCCATTCATCGGCTGCAGTGCGTGGGCCTTATCAGCAGCCGCAGCAGTGCCAGCCCAGCAAACATTGTGAATCACAAGCACGAGGCAGCAGTGGGGACAAATCCCTAAGCAGAAGAAAATATTACAAATTAGTCACAACTCTGAAATCTGTGCTTTAATCCATTAAAGGCTGTTAGTAGGGATGCGCTTTTTTTTAAAAAAGAAAAGGGCAATGCTGCCACCTGCTGGTTATAGAAGAAAACAAGACCCCGACAGATTTCTTAAAGAAAGTCATTTATGCATCGATTTGTGGGAAGAGTCATTTCTCCATTAAGTTACAGACATGCATAGAATACGTACGCAGACCTCTCCCCCTCCCCCGCACATGCACAAACTCAAGGGCACCGTCAGGGCCGGCTTTAGCACTGGTGGCGCCCACTGCGACAATGTTTGACAACAAGATTGCAGACATCCACAACAGCTTTGACAACCAACCCGGAAACCAACCCACCCTACCATCTGCTGACCATCTTCCCCCCGTGAACACCCTTAACGCTTGGAACCCAATCTCCACTGAGGACACCATCCGCCTGATGAATTCCATCCACTCAGGATCCCCCACAGACCCACGCCCTCACCACATCTTCAACAAAGCAGACTCCGTCATCGCACCACACCTCCGAGACGTCATCAACTGCTCCTTCAACTCCGCCACCTTCCCAGAAGACTGGAAACACGCTGAACTCACCGCCCTTCTGAAAAACCAACAGCGGACCCCACCGAACTCAAAAATTACCGCCCCATCTCGCTTCTTCCATTCCCGGCCAAAGTCATCGAGAAAGCCGTCAACAACCAACTCGCCGCTTTCCTCGAAGCCAACAAATCCCTCGACCCCTCACAATCTGGCTTCCGAGCAAAACATAGCACTGAGACCGCCCTCATCGCAGCAACAGACGACATTCGAACTCTACTGGACAATGGAGACACAGTCGCCCTCATCCTCCTCGACCTCTCTGCAGCATTCGATACAGTCTGCCACAGCACCCTTCTACAACGCCTCAATAACATCGGAATCCAAGGAAAAGCACTTGAATGGATCACCTCGTTCCTCACCGGAAGAACCCAGAGAGTCCGCCTTCCTCCATTCAAGTCCGAGGCCTCTGAAGTCATCTGCGGCGTACCTCAAGGATCCTCACTCAGTCCCACCCTCTTCAACGTATACATGAGCCCCCTCGCGGCCATCGCACGCCAACACAACCTCAACATCATCTCCTACGCGGACGACACTCAACTAATCCTCTCTCTCACCAATGACCCCAGCACCGCCAAAACTAACCTACACGAAGGAATGAAAGAAGTTGCCGAATGGATGAAACAAAGCCGTCTGAAACTGAACTCAGACAAAACAGAAGTCCTCATCTTAGGTACTTCCCCCTCTGCATGGGACGACTCCTGGTGGCCGGAAGCCCTCGGAAAAGCACCCATCCCGACAGACCACGCACGGAACCTGGGCGTCATCCTGGATTCCTCACTTTCGATGAACAGACAAGTCAGCGCCGTATCCTCTTCATGCTTCAACATTCTTTGCATGCTCAGAAAAACATTTCGCTGGATCCCCTCCGAAACAAGGAAAACAGTCACCCACGCTCTGGTCACGAGCCGACTGGACTACGGAAACACCCTCTACGCGGGTACTACCGCAAAACTCCAGAAAAAACTCCAACGAATCCAAAACGCATCAGCCAGGCTCATATTAGACATCCCACGCAACGAACACATCTCTGGTCACCTTAAAGACCTCCACTGGCTACCCGTCAATAAGAGGATCACTTTCCGACTGCTTACCCACGCACACAAATCACTCTACGACATCGGACCAGATTGCCTCAACTCTCGACTGTCCTTCTACACCCCCCCCCGCCAACTACGGTCTTCCAGCCAAGCCCTCGCCACTTTACCTCGCATCAACAAGACCACCATGGGAGGCAGATCCTTTTCATACCTGGCTGCTAAAACATGGAACTCACTCCCCGCTTACCTGCGCCTCACCCAGAACCACCTAGCGTTCAGAAAGCAGCTTAAAACGTGGATATTTGACAAATAATCCTCCTCCCCTTCCTAAGCGCCTTGAAACCCTCTGGGTTTGTAGTGCGCTATACAAATTTTATGACTTGACTTGACTTGACTTTGTTGGCGCCCCCCAAAGACCACCGGTGCCACAGATTCCCTCACACACTACCACCATTTAACAGTGCCCCTCAAGTCTCCATAACCAGTCTCTCAGATTTATAGCGCCACTCATACCAGTTTGAGGTGTCAGAGCACTTTACATCATACACACATTTAACAGAGATAATCACACGTGTAAATCAGTGTATAGGAAATGTTACATAAGACATAGAATTAGAAGATGTAGGAGTCACATGTCATCCATACTGGTAGGCAGTATAGTTTAAGAGTCCTTGATCTGGAAAAGCACACATTCTGAATTTAAAACATAATACTAATTGTTAGGGGTTCTCTTTAACGATAACAATAATGATTTCTATCCAAATTAACCCTTTTTGCAAGATTAGGTTTAAAAAAGGACCAGCCCAAAAAACATTTAGGTCTAATATACACCTTGCAGTTTGCATGCAGCTCTTGGATGACAGTTAATACCTCATTTATCTATATTAGGATTTTAATTTATTAACTGCAAGTAACAAAAAGATCTCTCTGACAAAAGCAGTAACCCATTGACCTATTAACATTATATGCACTTTGTGATCTGCATGGCACACGTTCTTAGCAGCAGCCGTATTAACCCTCTGAGCTACCTTACGAGGAGTCAAACTTTCAATAGACAAAAACCCGTCTCTCTCCAGGAAGAACATTAATCACTGGAGTTATCTTGGCATTTTTAAGGATGTCTGAAAATTGCTGGACGCAAGAAACGCGGCATCAGGTGGTTTTCAAGCCATAATATATTTGCAAACAGGGCACCCCCACCCCAAGTTATCGCCCGGTGCAGTGGCACCGATCGCCCCGCCCTAGAGCCGGCCCTGGGCACCCTCACCATGTATAACACACAAAATAACTTTTCTCCAAGGAGTAAACCACCGTCTCTGTAAGCACGTTAATGCACCAAAATGCCAGGGGTAGCAGAAATGGCATCATATGCTCTTTTACCTTCACTTTCACTCACACACACATGCTTACATATACACACACATTCACACTTACACACACACTCACATAAACACACTGTCACCTGCAAGCATACACAAAACACATTTAAAAGCATTTTTTACATACCTCTGCTGAAAAAGAGGGGTCATATTTCAGATTACTAAACTGCATTTTTACAACACTACTAGTGAAAAAAAAAAATATATATATATATATAATCTACTATTAGTGTAATAATAGAATCGACAGAATACGAAGAGAGTGCAGCCTAGACATAAGGACGAGCTGCCACTGTGTTACTGCCATTTATTTTGCCACCTCTGAGGCAAGGGGCTCAAAGGTAGTGCCAAGGGTAGCAAGGGGCAAGCCAGCGACCCCTAAATACCGCCCATGCATCTCTGGTCATTGCATGATAATCAGGTGGGCAGAGGCATTTAAAGCAGGACACCAAGTGAGCTATTGCCCAGGGCCCTCACTTTCCATGGAGCTCCTTAGGAATGTGAACTTTCTCCCTTTGACCGCTGTCTATTCTATTTCTTGATTAACCCCTTCACTGCAGCGGCTATTCTGCCGCAGTGCTAAGGGGGTGGGTGGGCCGCGCGACGGTCCCGTGCTCGTGACGGAAACGCTCCATCACGGCACGCGGGTGAGCTGTGATTGTGACGGAACGGTTCCGTCAAGGCCCCGCCCGCGCTTCAGAACGTTAGCGCAGGCGCGAAATTCGCGCCGCGCAGGCTCGGCGAGAGGGCCGTGACAGAACCGTTCCGTCACCAGCACAGCCCACCCGAGGCTCGTGACGGAACGGTTCCGTCACGAGCATGGGAGGGGTTAAACCTTATCTTATGCCTATCTTTACCACTGTCTCTGTACTTCGTATTCTATTAAGGATTTTTGGGGTCCCGGGTAAGACGGCTTTCAACATTTTTATGTGACCCTGTTAAAGTATAACATAATTTAGCATTTTGGGGTATCATGCGGGCTTGAGCTAGTAGGAAATGGGTAATAAAATTCAAAATGTATTGATACAGAGGCCCCCCAAATATCTTTTATCTGGCACCCCCAAATCCTTAAAATGACACAGAACCAGGAGACAATTGCGCCACTCACTCATCAGTTTGAAGCTATCATATTTGAAGAAACAAATACTGTACCTTCTATAGTAAGACAACCCATCGTTCTGTGGAGATAACTGATAATACCCTTACCTGCATGTGTTTTTATTTATTTCAGTGTTTCACTTGAACAAAACCACAAATGACTGCAGGGTTCCAAAGTTAGGATCTCGTTTAGGGTCGGTGGTAGCAGGAGGAATGCCATAAAGCAGTGGTCCTTACAATTTGCAAAACCCATGGTTCCCCTATCCCCTTTGGGGACATCACTGTTACCATTGGCAGAGGCTCAGTTAGCCCGACGAATGGTCACTCTTGACCTGAAGGTTCATCTGTACAAGACTTCCAGGTCATAGTGGCCGGTGCCTTATCCTGGTGAGAGTGAGGCGACCATCACTGATTTTCCTTGCCCATGTCTGCCATGTGAGTAATGAAGGACACAGGAAGGAAAACAAGAATGACCCAAAATGCATGGAGGACACTGCATGTGGGGACCTTTTCTGTTTTGTTCAGAGAAACAAACTGCTGCTTAGGTGTTTTCTTTTCTCTAAACAAAAAGTTTGCCGTTTGACAAGCCTGCCAGGCTATGATAGGAGCTACCACTACTGCAACTCCTCCTCCCAGCACAGCCAGGCAAATGGGGATCTCTAAAGACAGGACATTCTGGACAGGCGTACCGTCTACCAGTGTCTATATGACCACCTTTGTCTTAAGAGTCCACTGCCAGCAATGCTGAATGCCTGGGATTGTCAAAATACCCATGGTCCATAGTCTTGGTTCGACTTCATGCCTCTTTTGTGCACAACCCTACACTTCTTTTCTGTTCATTTCACTCTTGCAGGTTTTTTTTTCAGCCCTTCTTTTCCCTAAACCCCTTCTTTGTTTCTTTTCTGCCTTTCTCTTTCTTGCTCTGGGTTAAAGTCTAAGGATGATAAATACGTCCAAGTTCCCAAAAATGAGACCAATTGCACCACCTCCACCACTGAAACAAATGAAGCAAAGATGTATTTTTGAACTAGGCCTTTAATTACAAAAATACACATAGTTGCAAACTTCAAATCTGATTGGAATGTTTGAGATTTGCATGGTACAGCCGTCTTATGCTGGGCCTGGTGGCTTAGTGAACTAATGCATCCACTGTAGGGGCCTGTGTTCGACCTCATGGTCACAGGTTCATGGTCACAGGTTCAAATTTCGGCAGGTCCACTAAGCCGTTCATCCTTCTGAGGTCAATAAAATGAATACCTTTGAGTTGGGTACAAATAAACATCTGCCCTTCAGTGCCAAGATACATTTGGGTGATTTCTGTTGCCAGTTAGTAGTCAACTTGTGGTGGTAGAGAGAAGTAAGTGTCTATTTGGAAAGGCTGAGAGTTGACGGATACAAAGCTGATCATATTGTTAATAGGGCCAAATAGCACTGTAGGAGACTAACTTTGGAGTCTGCTATAGTAGTCAATTTCTCCAGTTGCTTATAACTACCCTAATGCCAGACAGTCCAAAAAGTGTGTTTTTGAGTGTCTGTCTATGTTCCAGAAGAGGCATATCTACATACTCTATATAGGGGCAGTAGGGTTGCCCCATGTGCACCTTGCTTATCAGCGCCATCATCTACCACGATGAATCAAACTAATCTCAAGAATCTTTCAGAGCACTCACACACAAATGCCAGTCACTCCCCTGTAGGAGCGCACTCAGTCATCTCCTTGCTTCCACACCATGAAGATATTGAGGAAGATCTTCAAATAGCTCCCAAGCAACACCATAAAAACCATCACTCACACCCTAGTCACCAGCAAGTTGGACTACTGGAAGACCCTTTAAGCTGGGATCACCAAGCAGCTCACCAGAAGACTACAAACACACAGAACTCTTCAGCCAGACTCATCCTTAACCTCCCACACAAAAGTCACATTACACCACACCTCAGACTGCTCCACTGATTTCCGATACAAAAGGACTCATTTCAAACTCTGTGCAAACACAGAGTTTGGCACTACACAACTTATCCCGCACCTACCTAAACAGTCACATCTCTTTCCACCAACCACTCAGACACCACCGCTCTTCAGGACTCTCACTCGCAAAATCCCACACAGACAAAGAACCATATCAGGAGGACTTGCATTCTATCACAACACTCCTAAAGCATGGAACAACCTCCTACTTGACATCAGAGCCTCCTCATCTCTTCTTGATTTCCACAAGAAGATCGAGACCTAACATTTCACTTATCCAACCGACCCTAGCCAGAACTGGGCACACACACCTGCCTAGCACCAGGATACCCTTGTGGGTGATAGTGCACTTCGCAAATACAGAAAACATAACATTGATAATGTGTCCCTGACCCTTGCATACCCAGTTGCCCCAACCATCCAGAGATACATTGTTCAGGTTTCCTCTTGAGATCACTAACAAGCTTGCAGAAAACATACCTGTCGCAAACTCACAAGCAGACCTATAGGGTTAATGGTAATCCTCATTGATGTGGGCCTTAACAAGAGGTTGAAGCATGGTCCTGGGTATCTAGAGTGCAGAGTTCCAGCCAATGCACTCCAGCCACTGTCAGTGGTGCAACAATAGCCTTTATTTGGCACCCGGCCTTACCACTCTTCTGGAAAGTCGAACAGGTCCTGCAAAACCCAAATCTTGCTACTCCATTGATAGGCACGTCTTTGCTTAATGCTGGCGTTTCATAAACCCAATGAGGCCAAGTCTTGATGCCATCTCCTACCTCTCTCTTCCACAGCCCTATACATCCTTTTAGTTACTTTTGCAGGTTCTTTTTCATCTTTGCTATATCAGGTTATTACTGTTTTCTTATATTTCTCTTACTCCTTAGTTATTACTTTTATGCCTTCTTCTATCTTGTTCTGAGTAAAATTAATAATGTAAAATACGTCCTGGTTTCACATAATGAGTTGTGGTACCCACCACCTGCAGCCACTGGCACAAATTAAGCACTGAGGCCAGTAGAATAGGATATACTGTTATTGGCTAATTTTCTTAGCCTAATGCACAATCCCAAGAGTAATAATGAACCAATCACAGGGGAAATTCTCTGCTAGCTCCAGGTTAGGATTTGAAGACTTGCAATGCAGCACTTCTTCCAATGCAATCTTAAAGCATTCAGGAGCTTCTTTCTTGGGCAGTCACTTAAGGATAGGCAACTCTGACAAAATGTAGCCAACAATTGCTGCTGGCTCCCCAAATCAATCTCTTCGGTACTTGCAGAGTGCTCAGACTCCTCATCTGTCGGAGCTCTTGGATCTGCACAGTTGCACCCACCAAGTGTCCCTGCCAACCAAATGTTCCTGACTGGACCTGCTGGTGCCCAGCATAAACTGGGGAGCTGCATTGTAGCGTCAGTTTCCAGTCACATCTTTTAAAACCATTCTCCTGAACCGCAAAGACTAGAAAGGCAATTGTTGTGCAAACAAGACTTCTACTGCAGCCTGTTAGACGGAGACCTGGAGGGTCGGCCGAGTACAGGGGGAGAGGCCTCCGGTGAGGGCCCTCTCCGGTAATCGTACAGGCAAGTAACTTCCCCCCCACAGATGGACACCACACAGAGATGAGTTCTGCACACTTTTATATATATCTTGAGGCAAGGTGATAAACGATACCGCAGGACCAGGATATGAGGATCCTGTCAATTCTAGTCTCTTTGGGGGAAAGGGGTAGCGGGACAGTCTTAGTACCGGTCCGGTACAGAAGCAGCAAGAGATGGAGCTCACAATCCTCGAGCTTGAGGGTTCGCAAGGATGTGCCGCGGCAGCGCCTGCAGGCTTCGCAGATGGTTCACGACGATGAGGGCCGCGGCAGCGCCAGCAGGCTTCGAAGGTGGTTCACGATGAGGAGGGCCGCGGCAGCGCCAGCAGGCTTCGAAGATAGTTCACGATGAGGAGGGCCGCGGCAGCCCCAGCAGGCAGGGACGATAGTTCACGATGAGGAGGGCCGCGGCAGCGCCAGCAGGCTTTGAAGATGGTTTCACGATGAAGAGGGCCGCGGCAGCGCCAGCAGGCTTCGAAGATGGTTCACGAGAAGGAGCCGCGGCAGCGCCAGCAGGCCTCCAAGGATGAGTTCGTCTCGGTGTCTCTCGACTCCAGGATACAACTGCCTTCCTGCTCTGGAGCTGCCCCAGTTATAGGTCTGGCGCCCTTTGATGTCCGGACCCTCGCACTTGGAGGTCGGGAGGTTCGGGATGAGGGAGTCCAGACACCCAGCAGGGGGGTGGAGCCAGTGCCCGGGGAGGCTGGGCGCGATCGACACCTGGCAGAGGGGAGCCATCGACACTTCTTCTCCCATTGACCTGCCAAGTGGTCTCTTCACCCCCTGGGTGGATGGTGGTGCCTCGATGTCGGGGCCTGGCCAGGCCCGGGGTTGGGGTCGGTCCGAGGCCACGCGGACTGGTCGTGTAGTGTCCAAAATGGCGGCTGGGCCGGGGGCAGTGGGGCTGGAAGGGGCCCGGGCCAGCCGATACCGGGGGGTTCAGGAGCTGGAGTTCCGTCGGGGACGGGTCGTGGGTTGCCCGATAGGTTGCCGGTTTGGTCCGTGTCTAGCAAATCGGAGGAGCAAGGGTCCGGGCCCCGCCATGCGGGGGGGGATCGGGCCTTCCACGAGGCCTGTCCAACATGCGTCCCCCCCAGCTGAAGGCAGGGAGAGTCACCCATCCTCTTGGGTACTCTCCTCGCCGAGGCGGAAGAAGCGTGACAGGCCGTCTGCGTTGGCGTGGTCTTGGCCTGGACGATGCTCCACAGTGAAGTCCATCCCCTGCAGGGAGATGGACCAGCGCAACAGCTTCGGGTTCTCTCCCCGCATCTGCATCAGCCATTGCAGGGGTCGGTGATCTGTTTGCACCCGGAAGTGGGTACCGAAGAGATAGGGCCGGAGCTTCTTGAGGGCCCACACCACGGCGAAGGCCTCCCGCTCGATGATGCTCCAGTGCTGCTCTCGGGCCAGCAGTCGTCGGCTGATGAAGGCCACTGGCTGGTCAACTCCCTCGGTGTTGAGTTGGGAGAGGACGGCCCCCACGCCATGATCTGAGGCGTCCGTCTGTACTATGAATTCCCGGCTGTAGTCGGGGGCCTGGAGCACGGGGGCGGTGCACATGGCGGACTTCAATTTCTCAAAAGCCGCCTGACATTCAGGAGTCCAGTTGACTGTCTTGGGGTTCTTCTTGGATGTGAGTTCTGTGAGGGGCCCCACAATACCGCCATAGTCTTTTACAAAACGCCGGTAGTACCCGGTGAGCCCCAAGAAGGCTCGGACCTCTGTTTGGGTGACTGGAGGTTCCCAGGCCTGGATGGCAGCGATCTTGAGCTGGAGGGGGGCCACCAGACCGCTTCCCACTTGGTGTCCCAGGTAGGTCACGGACCCTTGGCCAATCTGGCACTTGCTGGCTTTGATGGTAAGCCCGGCCTGCCGGAGGGCGTTCAGGACCTCCTGGAGGTGGTGGAGGTGTTCTGCCCAGTGGCGACTGTACACAGCAATATCGTCCAGATAGGCGGCACTGAATTCCTCGAGGCCCGCCAGTACTTGGTTCACGAGTCTCTGGAAGGTGGCGGGGGCGTTTTTCATGCCGAATGGCATCACCTTGAAGTGGTAGTGGCCATCCGGGGTAGAGAAGGCGGATCGCTCCTGGGCCCCTGGGGTGAGGCCGATCTGCCAGTAGCCCGCTGTCAAGTCGAAGATGCTCAGGTAGCGGGCGGCCCCCATGCGGTCAATCAGCTCGTCTGCCCGGGGAATGGGATGAGCGTCGGTCCTGGTGACGGCGTTCAGACCCCGATAGTCCACACAGAACCTGAGCTCGGGGACGACGCCCGGGGCGGCGGCCTTGGGGACCAGCACAACCGGGCTGGCCCAGGGGCTGTCGAAGGCTCGATCACTCCCAGAGCCAGCATTTTGGAGACTTCCGTCTGGATGCAGGCGCGTACTCGATCCGGTACTCGGTACGCCCTGTGTCGGATAGGGGGGCTATCCCCGGTATCCACGTCGTAAAGGCACCATGGGGTGACCCCTGGGATGAGGGAAAACAGGTCGGCAAATTGGAGCAGAAGGTCTCGACAGTCTTGGCGTTGCTCTGGGGACAAGGCATCGGAGAGTCTGACCCCTTCCACGGAGCCGTCCTTCTCGAGCGTTTTCAGCAGGTCAGGGAGGGGCTCGGAGTCTTCTTCAGACCCACTGTCGCTAGCCATCAGGAGGCTAAGTTCCGAGCGCACAAAGTGGGGCTTGAGTCTATTGGCGTGGAGGACACGTAGGGGGTTCCGGGGTGACTCCATGTCGATCAGGTAGGTGACTGGACCCTTGCGCTCTACTACTTTGAAGGGCCCCATCCATTTGTCCTGGAGGGCGCAAGGTTCAACCGGGGACATCACCCAGACCTGTTGTCCCGGCTCGAACTCGAGGGAGGAGGCATGCTGATCATACCATCGCTTCATGTCTTCTTGACTGGCTTCAAGGTTGGCCTCGGCAAGTTCCCTAAATCGCCGGGTCTGGTTACGGAGGGTCAAGAGGTATTTGTATACATCCGGAGGAGTCTTCTGAGGGGCCACCTCCCACCCTTCTTTGACCAGGCTGAGGGGGCCCGGACAGGGTGTCCATACAGTAGTTCGAACGGACTGAAGCCCAGGGATTTCTGGGGGACTTCCCTGTAAGCGAACAGGAGGCATGGGAGCAGCACGTCCCATTGGCGACGTAGGGGTTCCTCCAGGCCCATGATCATCCCCTTGAGGGTGCGGTTAAACCGCTCTACCAGCCCATTTCCTTGCGAGTGATAGGGGGTCGTGAATTTGTAGGTGACCCTGCACTGTTGCCATAGGGACTTCATGTGCTTGGAGATAAAGTTTGTGCCCCTGTCACTGACGACTTCCCGGGGGAAGCCCACCCGCGAGAAGATCCCCATCAGGGCTCGGCCCACCACCGGGGCCGTCACGGTCCGAAGAGGAATGGCCTCGGGATAGCGGGTGGCGTGGTCCACCAGGACCAGGATGAACCGGTGTCCTTGTGCTGTCCGGGGCTCCAGGGGCCCCACAATGTCTATTCCCACCCGCTCAAATGGGGTGGTGACGATGGGAAAATGTTGCAGGGGTGCTTTGAGTTTTCGGCCGCTCTTCCCGCTGGCCAGGCAGGTGGGGCAGGCCCGGCAGTGGTTGGCTACATCGTTCCGCATCTTCGGCCAGTAGAAGTGGGTCACCAGGTGGCTGTATGTTTTGTCCTGCCCCAGGTGCCCGGCAAGAGGCACATCGTGTGCCAGGTTTAAGAGGAAGACTCTGAAGCGGAGGGGGACCACCAGCACCCGGCTGGCCCCCAGCTCGGCAATCTTTTGCTCACTGTAGAGCAGTTCATTGTCCCAATAAATCCAGTGGGCCCCTGAGGTGTCTCCTGCGCTCTGGGTGAGGGCCTGTTGTCAGAGTCCCTCGAGGGAGGGACACGTTCTTTGCTCCTGTCGGAATTGTTCCTGAGTAGGGCCATCCTCTTGACGCCACTGGGCCAGTTCTGGAAGGTCCCGGAGCCGATCAAGTTCTTCCTCGCTGGACTCCGGGGAACCGGGCTCCGGGGGTTGTTTCTTCGGTGACGATCGGCAGATGGGGTTCCGGCCATTCCGGTTCTTCGGGGCTGGAGATGGCGCGGGCGGCCATGGACCAGGTCGTTACGCAGACCCATTCAGGGAGGCCCAGCATCCCCAGGTGCTCCCTTCGCTCAACGGCTGACCAGGGGGAACTTTCGAGGTCGTTCCCCAGGAGGCAGTCTACTGGGGCATCGTCGCGGACAGTCACTTTTAGCATGCCAGACACCCCTCCCCACTCGAAGGGGATACAGGCCATCTGACACAGGCTTTCGGAGTTGTCGGCCGACTGTACTGGACAAAGTACATTTGGTAAGATCTGGTCAGGGGTCACCAGCTGGCAGCGGACTGCGGTCACACTGGCCCCGGTGTCGCGGAGGGCTTCAGCCCTGTGTCCATTAATGGTGACCCACTGGCTGTACTTCTGCGTGTTGGCGGGGAGGGGCGCCCGCAGAACCATGTCTCTTTCCCCTAGACAGACCAGGGACATGGCGGCGGGTTCCCACTCAGGCTGGTATGGCTCGTACTCTTCGGCGTCTTCTTGGGCCGGTTCTTCCCCCAGGGCGGCGGCAGCGACCTGGCGGGGCATGGGACTCTGGTTTTTCGGGCAGTTGGGATCATTGGCGTAGTGGCCGGGTCGTTGGCATCGGTAGCAGGTAACGTTGGCGCGGAACCCTGGTCGCGTCGGAGGGCTTCCTCTTCCGGCCGGGGGCGGGGTGTTGCTGGTGGCGGGCACCGGGACGGTGTCTCTGCCCCGACCCTGGCCTCCTCCTCCCCCCCCGGGGGCGGTGGGGCCCTTGGGAGGCCCTGTTCTGTTCGCTGGGCCAGCTTCGAGGAACTCGTGTGCTCTCCCATCGGTCTGCTTCGATGGCGAGTTTCCGAGGTTCAGTCAGTTTACTGTCAAGGAGGTGCTGCCTGAGCTCGACGAAGCAATTATTGGAGAGATGCTCCCATACAATAAGGTCGAATAACTGCTCGTAGGTTGTCACCTGGCTGCCCTTGATCCACCCCTCGAAGGCTCGGCTAAAGAAGTTCACGTACTCCACCGAAGTTGTACCCGGGATTCGTTTGCAGTCGCGGAACCTCTGGCGGTACATCTCGGGCGTGAGCCCATATCGAGTGAGGAGAGCGGCCTTCATGTGGTCGTAGGACATCATCTGATGGTCAGGGAGTTGCAGCAGGGCGTCTCGCCCTTCGTTGACAAACCTCCCCCATAACCCGGCTCCCCAGTCGCTCCGTGGGATTCGGTGGGAGGTCATTGCTACTTCGTAGGCTTTAAACCATTGCTGGATATCATCGTTCCGGTAATATTCCCTGACGACATCCTTGGGGATGTGGACCTTGGGGTCCGTAGGGGTAGGGGGGCTCTGGTGCCCGGAGACTCCGAGGTCTTTGTTCTGTCTCCAAATTTCTAGTTCCTTCAAGTTGCGCTCATGCTCGTAGGCTAGTCTTTTCTCTTCCAGCTCCCTCTGACTCTTTTTCTCTTCTCGCTCCTCTCGGAGCCGTAAGTGTTCTAGTGTTATTTTTTGTTCTGCCAATTTGAGTTCTCCATCTAAGCGAAGTCGAGCCAGTTCCAATTCGTGGAGCCAGCTCTTCTCCCGTTCTCGGGCCTCCTCGGACAAGAGGCCCGGTCTTCTTTCCTCTGTGGGAGCGGTACTAGTTCCGGTGGTCTCGAGGCTTTGATTTTGGGGTAAGGGTATTTCTGTCTCCACCCAAGACTCTAAGGCATGTTTGAGGTCATCTTTCATGCTCAGTCCTGTGGTAGCAATGCCCAGTTCTATACAGAATTGTTTTAGTTCCTTGTGGCTGTATTCTTCTAGCTTCTCCATCAGGAATTTTTCTGTTGTTCCACTCTCCTTTGTCGTCATGGTGGCTGTGTGTCGTGGGGTGAGTTACTCTCTGTACGATTATGCGTCGGCTCGGATCGCACCGCTGGCCACCAATGTTAGACGGAGACCCGGAGGGTCGGCCGAGTACAGGGGGAGAGGCCTCCGGTGAGGGCCCTCTCCGGTAATCGTTCAGACAAGTAACTTCCCCCCCACAGATGGACACCACACAGAGATGAGTTCTGCACACTTTTATATATATCTTGAGGCAAGGTGATAAACGATACCGCAGGACCAGGATACGAGGATCCTGTCAATTCTAGTCTATTTGGGGGAGGGTAGCAGGACAGTCTTAGTACCGGTCCGGTACAGAAGCAGCAAGAGATGGAGCTCACAATCCTCGAGCTTGAGGGTTCGCAAGGATGGGCCGCGGCAGCGCCAGCAGACTTCGCAGATGGTTCACGATGATGAGGACCGTGGCAGCGCCAGCAGGCTTCGAAGGTGGTTCACGATGAGGAGGGCCGCGGCAGCGCCAGCAGGCTTCGACGATAGTTCACGATGAGGAGGGCCGCGGCAGCGCCAGCAGGCTTCGAAGATGGTTTCACGAAGATGGTTTCACGGCTGCGCCAGCAGGCTTCGAAGATGGTCTCACGATGAAGAGGGCCGCGGCAGCGCCAGCAGGCTTCGAAGATGGTTCACGAGAAGGAGCCGCGGCAGCGCCAGCAGGCCTCCAAGGATGAGTTCGTCTCTGTGTCTCTCGACTCCAGGATACAACTGCCTTCCTGCTCTGGAGCTGCCCTAGTTATAGGTCTGGCGCCCTTTGATGTCCGGACCCTCGCACTTGGAGGCCGGGAGGTCCGGGATGAGGGAGTCCAGATACCCAGCAGGGGGGTGGAGCCAGCGCCCGGGGAGGCTGGGGGCGATCGACACCTGGCGGAGGGGAGCCATCGACACTCCTTCTCCCATTGACCTGCCAAGTGGTCTCTTCACCCCCTGGGTGGATGGTGGTGCCTCGATGACGGGGCCTGGCCAGGCCCTGGGTTGGGGTCGGTCCGAGGCCACGCGGACTGGTCGTGTAGTGTCCAAAATGGCGGCTGGGCCGGGGGCAGTGGGGCTGGAAGGGGCCCGGGCCAGCCGATACCGGGGGGGTTCAGGAGCTGGAGTTCCGTCGGGGACGGGTCGTGGGTTGCCCCGATAGGTTGCCGGGTTGGTCCGTGTCTAGCAAACCGGAGGAGCAAGGGTCCGGGCCCCGCCATGCGGGGGGGGGACCGGGCCTTCCACGAGGCCTGTCCAACACAGCCAATGAAAGGGTACACTAAGATCGGCTGTGAAATGGAAAACCTCTCCGGGCCTTCTTGGACTGGATACAGGGTGATACAGGTTCCCACAAATTCAGGCAGTGTTATGGAGAAAGTTAAGTAACACAGGCTCATCACACTCACAGTTCTGGAATGCCTTTTGAAGGCTGTTGAACCTTTAGCAAAGCATATGCCTTCATTTGAGTTCTGGCACCTATCTGTAAGGTTTCATGGCTCCAGGAGGGGATATATCCTTGAAATAACCTCCACATAGGAGTCAGTCAATAAGGACTTGTTAATGGTGCCTCTGGTCATGGGGGCAGCTCCTTCCCTGCACCGGGCAGAATAGCTTCTTTGTCTTTGTGTAGGTGATTTCCAGAAGATCAATGGTACCAGTTCTCTCTGAAATAGTTTCCTTCAGAAAACAACTTCATGACTGCTGGTCAAGTGTTCTTACTGTTGCAGCTGGATGGTGGTAACACCCTACTACATAGCACGAACGTCAATTCACCAAAATGCCAAAGGCAGCGGAAGTGACATCACACACCCTTTGACCTTCACTTTCACTCACACACATGTACACATACACACACATTCACACATACAAACACTCTCTCACAAAAACACACCTGCAAGCATGCACAAGGCATTGCACAGTGGGTGAAGATGGCGGCCGAACGTTAAGCCGGTCGGGAGCTCCTTGCCTCTCTCTCCTAATGAGGCGAGAAAATGCTGCAGAATGAAGGCGCTATGACAAAATTTGTCAAACTTGGGTAGTGTATAAGCCAAATTTAAACGCAGGAGTTCGTGGTCGAGTCTGATTCGGGAAAAACTCCCAGCTGTACCCTTGCTGCGTCCCGCTGCATCCACTGTTACAGAGCGGAGTTCGGAGTTCTCTCTCCGTGAAAAGAAAAAAAAAATGCGATCTGGACATACCTGCAAGCCCGTATGCGCGAAATTGTGGTTGATGCCAGGGGACTGGATCGGGTTGCTGCAGCGGCCCCGCAAGCTTCACACACCTGGTGGAAAAAGCGAGGCAAGAGATTCGAGCGTCCCGAGATCTCCGCGGCAGCAGTCCTACGCTCCGCTCGCGAACCAGCTGGTGGGAGGTGGCTTCTAAGGCCCAGCACAGCTGCAGAAGGGCGGTGAGACGGATTTCGATTTACTTTCGGGGGAAGGCTGGGGAAGCTACGTGGAACAGTCCTGCCCCAAGCTTGTGTAAAATCAGAGGCGGAGTTGGAGTGTTTGAAGCACTCGAGGATTTTGAAGCATTTGAAGTAGATCTTAGTCTAAATCAGGACCTAGACTCCAAATCTTATTCGAGAGCCCCCCCAGATAGAGAGCTTACCCCTGTACTCTCGCACATAGACTTGTTAGAAGCCTCTGGTTTTCTTAAAACAAAGGAAGAACTTTGTAGAGAGGTTTTTTTCAGCAAAGGTGGAGGGGCCAGGTTAGACTCTTGAGAAGGCATCATACCCACTATCAACTTGTGCGGACGACGTGGGTCCTGCCGGGGGGGTGTCTTTAAGTCAAAGGAAGGGGCCGCAGTCAGGGCAGAGTTCTCCTGGAGAAGGGAAGGGAGAATATCAGGAACCCCAGAAAGAACCCCAACGAAGCGCTCCCGGAGAATTACCGCAAAGTAAGAAAGTATCGGATTTGGGTGCACTTTTGGGCAGTCCCAATATTAAAGGAAAGTCCTCTTATTGCCTTAGGAATAGGCAATTTCTGAAAGCAAATCTCCCGTCTGCTACGAAACAGCCAGTTGTCCCACGGATTACCAGAAGAATTACCCGCAAAGCCTTGAAGCTCCAAGTGAATAAAGGTAGTAATAAAAAGATTCAACTAGGGGACAACCTAGAGGCTAGGGAAGAGGGTAAAGCCACCAAAATAAAAGTCACTCCATCACTAAGGTCATACTTTAAGATACAAAATTGGGGTTGTAGTAGGGAAAAAAAGCAAGGAACAAGGAGAGGCAATACCATTTAGAGGTGAAATGGATGATAGCCTGGCTACCGACACAAGAGACACTAGAGTTGACGCAGTAAATGAAATAACAGTTGGTATAGGGGGGGAGGCAGCTGAAGTAGATGTCGGTCTTAGTCAGGCACCTGCTCTCTCTCAAAGTCACTCCCCTAGCCCTAGCCCTGAGCCTAGCCCGACTCGAAGCTTGGCATCTAGTCCAGACAAGATTCCGCTTCATAGCTTGGCACAGAGTCCTGCCGGAAATACGTCTAAAAATTTCCCAACAGCTGTCCCTAATAGCCAGGTTATTGATCCAGAACCCTCTCAGGATAAACCTCGAAGGAGCACGGATACTCTTTTAGAGAAGATGATGGAAGAGATCAGATCAAGGTTTGAAATTTCGGAAGGCAACCAAAATAAGATACAGGAGAGATTTGAGATGCTGGACGTTAAGTTGAATGCACTGGGAGAGAGAGTCAAGGCAGTGGAAGATGTGGTGGAAGGGCTAAATAAAAAAGTTGAAACAACCCAAAAGGAAATTAGATCTTTGAAAGCCAAGGATAAAAACATTGAAGAGAAGCTGGAAGCAGTAGAAAATCAGTCTCGAAGGTGTAACCTCAGACTGCTCAATGTTCCTGAAGGGCGAGAAGGTTCGGAAATAAAAAACTTTGTGGTCTCCCTACTGGAGGAATATTTCCCATGGAGTAAAACTCAGGGTCTTGGAGAAGACATTCAACGGGTACATCAAGACCCCTTTGGTAAATCAAAAGAAAGAAAGAACCCAAGGAAAATCTTAATAAATTTTAAGACCTATACACTTAAAGAAAGATTACTGAGTGAGGCACTGAAAGTTGGGGAATTCAGCAAAGGTGATTGGTCCTTTAAAATCCGATCAGACATTGCTAAAGCAACCCAGGACAGGCAGTGGGAGCTAGGTCAGGTGATGCCGGAATTAAAATCATTAGGCGCAACTGTCCAAATGAAATTTCCAGCTTCCCTCAGAATAATGTGGAGGAACAAAATGTATAATATTAGAGACCCCAAAGAGGTGGAAACATTTATTGGACAAATGCGCGACCAGATAAAAACTCAGTCACTGACCCAAACATAAAGCACAATTTATTTGTATGAAAAAAAAAATCGTAGCGACCTTCAAGAAGAATTGAATAGCGGCAGGAAGCTCAAAGAGGGCCAGTAATAGAGCCCAAGGGAGGATCAGGGAGGCTTCCCCTAGGAGGGTGGGTGTGTCTTCCCACTTTAGTTTTGTTTCTTTTCATCATCTTCACTTTGGTTCTAATATACATTTTTTTTAAAAAGGAAAGAAGGGAAAAAAAGTGGTGAAAATGCACGGGGATGGGAGCAAGATAGGGAAAAGAAATGTCCTCTTCAAGCCATCAGATATAAAAAGAAGGAGAAATTCAGTGGTTGGTGAAACAGGAGAAAGAAATGACTCAGAAAATGAAACATGTAAAGATAACTACCTGGAATGTGAACGGGCTACGTACCAAGAGTAGGCGGAGGAGGATTTTTGAATATTTAAAATCAATTGATAGTGAAATCATAATCCTACAAGAAACTCATCTATTAAAGAAAGAATGGGAGGAAGTAGTGAAAAACTTGAGCTGGATGGACTCGTACATATGTACTAACCAAAAATGCGTCATAAAAGGGGTGGCTATCTTATTTAAGAAATCTCTGAAAGTGAGGATAGAATCAGCAGAAGCAGATCCCAAAGGAAGGTGGGCAATAGCCAACGTTAGACTACTTAATCAAATCCTTTCTGTGGTAGGCTATTATGGTCCGAACTTGGACGATCCGTCCCCCCTTCAATCACTATATACCCATCTGATCTCAGCACCAGGCCCCCACATTATAGGAGGGGACTTTAATATTATACTAGACCCTAAAGTTGATCGATACCCAAAGGGGAAACAAGCCAACCTCCCAAAAATGAGAGAATGGTTGAGAATTTACAAAAAGGATCTGAGTCTAATAGATATCTGGAAAAAGAAGGGGGATAACCAAGAGAAGTTTTCTTTTAAGAACAAGAAACTAGGGATACAGTCTAGAATAGATTTATTTTTAATAGATCAGGGTTTACTGGAAAAGACCCTAAAACTGGCCCCTCTCCCCGCTCACCTTTCAGATCACTCAGTGGTACAAATGACAGTCCTATTAAAAGATATAACAAAACCCTTGAGGTAGACGATGGATCGTACAATTCTTTTAAATTCCGAGATTGTTAATCAACTTATGCAGGAGACGAAAAGTTTTTTTGAAATCAACAACAAGGGAGCCCCAACCCATATAGTTTGGGACACATATAAAGCGGTGATTAGGGGTCCGTTGTTTAGTCTAGCCTCTCATAAATCTAGAGGGCTTAAAAGGGAAATTCAAAGAATAGAAGATAGCATCTCATTAATAGACCTACATATTCCTACAGACCCGAGAAGGCCAGATTTGGAGGCAGAGAGTAGTGGTAAAAAATAAGCTTTCAGAAATTTTGGAAGATAAAATTAAAGAGAGGTGGGAATGTAGTAAGTTGGCCCACTACGAATATGGGAGGATTGTGGAAAATGATTGGCTTGGAAGACAAGAACAGATAGGTATAGAAATAAAATCACCTTTATAGACCCATGTAAACCATCACATAATGGAGCAGAGGAAGATGTTATAAAGCAAGAATTCTCAGCCTTTTTTGGGGATCTCTACTTTGAGGATTGTAATCCATCTATAGAAGAGATTAATACATTTTTAGATGCTCAAAATACCCCAAAGTTAACCCAAGAGGAGAAAAGCAATTTAAATGCAGAAATCACTACTGAAGAAGTAGAGGGAGTCATAAGAAATTTAAAAAGAAGCAAGGCTGCAGGCCCGGACGCCCTTCCAAATGAGTTTTATATTAAACTAAAAGACATCCTTGTGATCTCACTTACCACTCTTTTTAATAGATTATTTCTTGAAAACTGCAGTCTTCCAGATTCCTGGAATGATGCAACTATTTCTATCCTCCTAAAACCAGGTAAAAATCCCAAGAAATGCGAGTCCTATCGTCCTATATCCATTTTAAATTGCGATTATAAAATTTTCACTCAAATAATGGCGAAAAGACTTGGTCGAATAGTCGGTTCCCTAATTAACTCTAACCAAAGAGGTTTTGTGGCAGGAAGAAATCTGCAAGTTTTAACCCACGAGCTCATTGGAGCAATAGATATAGCCATTTGTGAGAAGCTGCCTCTATCTATAATTACTATAGATGCAGCAAAAGCTTTTGATAGAGTTAATTGGCCCTATCTGAGTGAGGTGCTAAAAAAATTCGATCTAGGAACTAATATATTGAAGATGGTAGAAAATATTTATAATGCTCCTAAGGCCAGAATATTAATCAATGGGGAGCTAACAGATTAGATTCTGATAAAGAGAGGTACGCGCCAGGGATTCCCCCTATTCCCGTTGTTATTCAATTTGTATATTGAACCAGCAGCTGAATGTCTTAGGAACAATCTCTCTATTGTCCCTTTTTCATACCAAGGCTGGCATAAAAAAGTGGCTCTATACGCGGACGGCCTCATGATTTTTACCTGTCACCTCAAAGAGGCCCTTGAAGCAACGGAGGAGACATTAATTAATTTTGGGAAAATCTCTGGCTACCAAATAAACAAGTCTAAAACAGAGACCATGACGTGGAATGAGGTCTTCTTGAGCCCCTATAATAAGGAAAAAATCAGATACCTGGGTATCGACCTGATTAAAGATCTAGATAAGGTTCCCCAGATTACCATCCATAGAGTTCAGGTGGAAGTTAAAAGATTGTTGAAAGTATGGAGTGGCTTACCGTTGTCTATCTTGGGTAAATCAAACATCCTTAAAATGTCAGTCTTCCCGAAATTTACGTTCATTTTTGGCGCCATACCGTTGGAGTTTAATAGGGAGTCTATTAAGAAAATCCAGGGAGAGCTATCAAGTTTTATTTGGTCATCGAAAAAACCTAGAATTGCTTGGAGTAAAATAAGGAGGAGGAAAAATCAGGGTGGGCTAGCCACCCCAGATATTTTAGAATACTGTAGAGCATTCCAATTTAAATATAATAGAATCTTGTTAGGTCCATATGAAAATTACCCATTGTACATACAGAAAATGACAAACAACACCAGTCACTTTCTATTTAAATTCGGTCACCCGAAATTTTTCAAAAAAGTTACGTTGAAGACTTTAAGGGCAGCTGCTAAATTGCGGTATTGAATTAGGGCTACTGTGAATATCCCCTTATATAGCGATAAAGCTCCTATTTGGGACTCGCCTTGCACTCCAGAATGCCTTAAAGACTCTCTGATGATCCCCCAGCGGGAATAGCAGTATGGGGGCAATTATTATATCAGAATAAAATCTTGGAGTGGGAAATTCTAAATGAAATCACAAACTTTTCTCTAGCCAAGTTTAAACATTATCAACTTCTAATTTGGGCAAAGTCAATCAAGGAAACTAAAACAGGCAATGCAACTTTGGAAAATAAAATGCTGGAGAAACCCTTCAAGAAAGAGGTATCATTCTGGTATTGGACCCTCATAACATCAGGGGAGGAGGAATTTTGGATACCAGAGAGGATCTGGGGGAAAGATCTGCCAACGCTAGATACAAACCTCCTATGGCAAGTATCAATGTGCAAATGCTGGTCAATAGTAACATCTGCGGCATTGAGAAGAAATCAGTTATACACCACCCACAGAGCTTATTGGACGATGGAAAAACTATCAAAATTCAGCGGATCCGTGGTGAAGTCCTGCCCGAAATGCGGATTACCGAAGGCCAATGATCTGCATATGTTCTGGCAATGCCCCCATCTCGACGGTTTCTGGAAGGCGGTGGGTAAGACCTTAGAAGAGGTTTTGGGAAAACAGCTAACCGTGAGTATGGACTTAATTTTTTGGGGGGGAAACGGGGTCTCCATCAGCGGACAAGTTGACAAAACGGGAAGAAAATTTGGTGTTCATCTTGATTCTATTAGCCAGAAGAGAGGTATGTGTAAAATGGATCACACCAATAGCTCCACTACCTGAGGAGTGGCTCTCTTCAGTGCTTAAAATTTATCATTTAGATAAAAAGAAGAAGCCATTTTCTAAAAAATTCAGTTTCTGGGAGTTGTGGGAAACCCATTGTGGAAGGGGAGCGCCACTCACCTCGACCGGGCGGCGCCCGAGCGGGGATAACATGACCACTAACCCTCCTGCGTCTCCGACGACCAGGACTCCTCCTTTCTTTTTCTCCCTACAGGAACCGGACCTACCGACAGGACAGAGCACTAACCCGGATGCGGCTTCCCACGAACCCGGAAGTGCAGACCCGGAAGCAGCCTTGCCCCGTATCACAGTCCGAGAAGCAGAAAAGCCGGCGACGAAGAGAGGAGAGCGTTCCAGGTAGCCGGCTCATGGCAGGAGACAGCGCGTAGTGGACCAGTGAAGGAGAGCGGACGGAGTGAGAGGAGCGACGACGAGGAAGTGGAGGACGTCTGGACCGAGGAGTGGTGGAGTCCTCCGGAGGTGGCTGGAGAGCGGCCGTGACTCACTGGAGAGTTGCGGTGGGGCACGTGAGTACCTTGTTACCGTCTCCGTGTCCCCCTGTAAATATATGTAAATACCTGTATAGAAAGTAGAACACACGGATAGATCACCCTTGCACTGTATAGATAATTAGTAACTGCACTACACCTATATCTTGTATCATAGTCCCTAAGACCCCCCCCCCTCACTCACTTGAGCACGTTTCTTCTCCCCGTTCCCTCATCTCTTCCCTTCCGTCTGAACCTTCCTTTCCGTTCCCCTCCTCACGGTCATCTCTGTCCCCTCATGACCCGGGTGCTGGTGCTAGTACTCCACAAGTCCAAGCTATAAAGGACTAAACCCCTGCCTCTCTGTTTCCCTCCGAGGTTACACCGAAGCTTCCCCGGAAGACCTGAAGCCGTCCGGAAGACCCATCTGCCGGCTGACGCCAGGAAACAGACTCTACGGCTCCCGATCTCGAACCTTTTGTCTAGCCCGATTGTTAACCCCAGCAATAAAAACAGCTACAATAGCTCAGTATATACGGCCTCCACGCCTGTTATTCCGGTCCGCACCAACCCCCAGTCCACATCTGGTGTCAGAAGTGGGATCCGGAAGCATGGAGGCCGCAGTGAAGCAACTCGCAGAAAGCCAGGAGCTCCTCGGGAAGATGATGGAGCGCTTCCTCAAAACGGCCGAGGATGATCGAGGCCAACTCCACGATGTCCTAAAGGACCAGGGCTCCGTACAAGACCGAGCCCTTGGGAAACTGGTCGACGTCATGGGTCAGCAGAGACCAGCGACTTCATTGCCCTCTGTGGTTCTGCAAAAATACGTTCCGGGAGAAGACCCGGATTTCTTCTTTACGAACTTTGAGCGTCTGGCTCAAGCCGCTGCTTGGCCGGTTGTTCGCTGGGGTCATTACTTGGGGCCTCTGCTGACGGGAGAACTACAGGCGGCATACCAGCAGGCCAACATACAAGGGCAGACACCGTATCAGGACATCAAAACCTGTATCCTAGAGAGGCTAGGGATTGACGACGAGACCTACAGAGTACGACTGCGACAGGCACGTGAAGGACCACAAGAAACGCCCCGAGCGCTGTCATTTCGCATCCAAGACCTGACCAACCGCTGGTTGAAGCCTGCCACGGCCACTAAAGAAGAGATCTTGTCTAAGATCTACTTGGAACAGTTCCTAGCCTCACTACACCCCGCCACCCAGAAATGGGTACGTCAGCACGCCCGTCTCACTCTAGAAACTGCCGTCGAGATCGCAAGCGCCTTCAGCCGAGCCCAAGACTTCCAGAAAAAGGACGAACACCCTACCCGGATGCCCCATGGAAGTCATCCTCGAACCCAGAGGCCGGTGGTTCCCCGAAAACCCGAACCTGTCCCCTTGTTTCCATTCCCAGTGTCAACAAGACCAAGTCTCCCCGGTCCCCAGTGCTACCACTGTGGAGGGCATGGACATATCGCCAGGTTCTGTCCCCAGAAGGAAGAACCTATGGAGGTTGGATTGGCTAGGAACTATGTTTGTCTTATCACGGATGCCAGTCCTCCTCCTTTCCGGTGTCCGGTGAAGATTAACGGACACCCTATGATGGCCCTCGCCGATTCCGGGTGCAGACAAAGTGTACTAAGGCCACAGGAAATGCCCAGGCCTATGGGGCCTATGACTGGCATAGTGGACATTCAATGCGTACACGGCGATACAAAGAGGTATCCCACCACACGTGTACAAGTGCAGCACACCTCGGGGGAAAGAAGCCCCCTTACCGTCGGCCTGTTGCCAAACCTGCCGGAACAGGTGATCCTGGGTAGCGACTATAATGGTCTGCCCCGTTTGCTACAGGATGCTACAAACTCCTTGGAAAGGTGGTGGTCCGAGGCTCCCTTTTCCCGGAACCCTCCTCCCTTGGAACCAACAACCAAAGTCCTGAAGACAAGAGGGCAAAAGAAGAAAGAAAAAAGGACACACACCACAGCCTATCCTGTCCAGGTGGACAACCATCCATGGGAAACCGATCGCGAGTTCCGTGCTGTCCAACGAGAGGACCGGGTACTACAGGACGCCTGGGGGCGGGCCCTGGAAAACAAAGATCCCTTACACGTATGTCCTTATTTCTTCAAAAGGAACGGTCTGTTGTATAGGAAAGGCGGACCCCAACAAGACCCTCAGCTACTCGTTCCCGGGCCCTTTCACGATAAAGTACTGTTCCTTACTCATAGCCATTTGTTAGGGGGTCATTTTGGAGACGACAAAACAGGACAAACCATTCTGGACAAGTTCTACTGGCCTGGGGTGTACAAACAAGTGAGCCAATACTGCAAAAAGTGTCCTGTATGTCAGAAGAACAGTCGATACCGACCCCCAAAGGTCCCCCTCCAACCACTTCCTCTCATTGATGTCCCTTTCAGTAGGGTCGGGATGGACCTGATTGGCCCCATGTTACCCTCAAGGAGCGGGTGTCGGTATGCTCTCGTCCTTGTGGATTATGCCACCCGGTTTCCTGAGGCCGTTCCGTTGAGGCACCCAACCACTCAGAACATAGCGCGAGCCCTTGTAACCATCTTCACTCGGGTGGGTTTTCCCCGGGAGATATTGACGGACCAGGACACCCCGTTTGTTTCTTCCCTTATGCGTCAGGTGTGTTCACAGTTGGGCATTAAACAAATAAGGACCTCTGCCTACCACCCCCAGACCGACGGGCTTGTGGAGCGGTATAATGCCACCCTGAAAACCACCCTCAAGAAGCTGTTGGGACTAGAAAGCCGTCGCTGGGAGGAAATGTTGCCTTTAGCCCTATTCGCTATACGTTGTAAAGTTCAGAGCAGTACCGGGTATTCTCCCTACGAACTCCTATACGGGAGGGCCCCCAGGACACTCTTAGACATGGCCCGCGAGGCCTTGGAGGCCGAGCCTGATCGTACCCGACCTCTGCCTGAATATGTCGCCAATCTTAAGACTCACCTGGGTCAAATCCGGGAAATAGTGAGGCAAAACATGCTGACAGCCCAGGCTACACAAAAACGCCAGTACGACCGAGGAGCCAAGGCAAGAACCTTCGTTCCCGGGGACCGAGTACTGCTTCTCATACCCTCTTCAGATCACAAGCTACTAGGCCAGTGGCAAGGGCCATATCCCGTAACAAGACAAGTGACTCCTGTCACCTACGAAATCGAATTGGACCACACTCGCAACCAGAGACAGATATACCACGTCAATCTTCTAAAGAAGTGGGAGGGTCCCCAACCGGTGCTCTCCAGCGTATCATGCCCAGGAACCCCACACTTCGAGGGTTGTGTAGACCCAGAACTATCCACAAACAAGCGGCAAGACCTAAGGACTGCCCTATTACCGTTACAAACGGTATTTTCCTCCCTACCTGGGCACACCACGGTCATAGAGCATGCAATACAAACAGATCCCGGAAAGATCGTGAGACAACGCCCCTATCGGATCCCAGAAGCGCGCCGAAAAGTCATTCAAGAGGAGACCAAACAAATGTTACAAATGGGCATCATAGAGCCATCGATCAGTTGCTGGAACTCGCCCATCGTTCTTGTCCCCAAACCCAATGGCTCCACTAGATTTTGTATCGACTTCCGCGAAGTCAATAAAGTATCGAGTTTTGACACTTATCCGTTGCCGAGAGTAGACGAGATGATAGAACGCATAGGTAGAGCCAGCTACACTAGCACGCTGGACCTCTGCAAGGGATACTGGCAGATCCCCCTGAAGAGCGAAGATAAAAAGAAAACAGCGTTCTCCACACCCGACGGCCTGTTCCAATTCCGAGTCATGCCCTTCGGGCTTCATGGGGCCCCGGCGACCTTCCAGCGGGCCATGAACATAGTCCTACAACCTCATGCCCAATACGCGGGAGCCTACCTGGATGACATAGTCATTTATAGCAACGACTGGCAATAACACCTGTCCCACCTGATACGAGTTATCACCTCTCTGGGGAAATACGGGTTCACTATCAATCCCGCTAAGACCACTCTAGCGGCACAGTCCGTAAAATACCTAGGGTACCTACTTGGGGAGGGTGTCATCCGACCTCAGGACAACAAAATAAAGGCCATCCAATCCATTCCCTTCCCCCAAACCAAAAAGGACCTCCGTGCCTTCCTTGGGCTATTAGGATACTATCGGAGGTTCATCCCAAACTTCTCACAAACTGCAGTACCCTTGACAGATCTCCTGAAGAAGAACACCCGAACCAAGGCCATGTTGCAACACCCCTCTCCGCAGATGTGGAAGGCCTTTCAGGACCTTAAGCAATCCCTGGTGTCAGAGCCAGTCCGGATCAGCCCCGACTACACCCAACCCTTTATCTTGCAAACAGATGCCTCTGATCAGGGACTGGGAGCCGTCCTTTCCCAAAAAGACCAGGCAGGGATTGAGAGGCCTATCCTATACCTCAGCAGAAAACTCTTCCCTTATGAAATGAATTACGCGGTAGTTGAGAAAGAAGCCCTAGCCATAAAATGGGCCATAGAGAGCCTGCGTTATTATCTAGAGGGGCGTGAGTTTCTTCTGTATACAGACCACGCCCCCCTAGAGTGGATGGCTCGGAACCGGGGTCATAATGACCGGGTACTCCGGTGGTTCCTGTCCCTGCAGCCATACCGATTCAAGACCTTACACAGGAAGGGGGTTGAACAGGGCAACGCAGACTATCTGTCTCGATATCCCCCACCTGCCTCCCCCACAAGAAAGACAGCTAGGGAAAGGGGATGTGGAAGGGGAGCGCCACTCACCTCGACCAGGCGGCGCCCGAGCGGGGATAACATGACCACTAACCCTCCTGCGTCCCTGATGACCAGGACTCCTCCTTTCTTTTTCTCCCTACAGGAACCGGACCGACCGACAGGACAGAGCACTAGCCCGGATGCGGCTTCCCACGAACCCGGAAGTGCCGACCCGGAAGCAGCCTGCCGTGAACCCGGAAGTCCCGCCCCGTACCACAGTCCGAGAAGCAGAAAAGCCGGCGACGAAGAGAGGAGAGTGTTCCAGGTAGCCGACTCGTGCCAGGAGACAGCGCCTAGTGGACCAGTGAAGGAGAGCGGATGGAGTGAGAGGAGCGACGACGAGGAAGTGGAGGACGTCTGGACCGAGGAGTGGTGGAGTCCTCCGGAGGTGGCTGGAGAGCGGCCGTGACTCACTGGAGAGTTGCGGCGGGGCACGTGAGTACCTTGTTACCGTCTCCGTGTCCCCCTGTAAATATATGTAAATACCTGTATAGAAAGTAGAACACACGGATAGATCACCCTTGCACTGTATAGATAATTAGTAACTGCACTACACCTACATCTTGTATCATAGTCCCTAAGACCCCCCCTCACTCACTTGAGCACGTTTCTTCTCCCCGTTCCCTCATCTCTTCCCTTCCGTCTGAACCTTCCTTTCCGTTCCCCTCCTCACGGTCATCTCTGTCCCCTCACGACCCGGGTGCTGGTGCTAGTACTCCACAAGTCCAAGCTATAAAGGACTAAACCCCTGCCTCTCTGTTTCCCTCCGAGGTTACACCGAAGCTTCCCCGGAAGACCTGAAGCCGTCCGGAAGACCCATCTGCCGGCTGACGCCAGGAAACAGACTCTACGGCTCCCGATCTGGAACCTTTTGTCTAGCCCGATTGTTAACCCCAGCAATAAAAACAGCTACAATAGCTCAGTATATACGGCCTCCACGCCTGTTATTCCGGTCCGCACCAACCCCCAGTCCACACCCATCATCTGGCTTTATAACGATGGAATGTTTTTTAATTCTTCATGTTCCTTCTCTCTATTTCTTTTTTATTCATGTCCTATGATTAAGTGCAAGCAACATTTACTAAAGTCGAAGGCCAAATAGAGTAGCCATGATGGCTAGCTCAACCCACCCCGAAAAGTAACCTTCCAGAATAGTAATTGGAAGTAAAGGGTGCCCTGTCGTTCCCGGTTGGTTCCCATGCGATGGATTGGTACAGGACAGGGTCGGAAGGGAAAAGGGGAGACCCTGATAACTCCTTACTATAAATGTTGCACAATGAGGACTAAAAAAAAAGAGTTTTTCACTTACACCAGCTGCACGGGAATGTCACAATCCAGCTAATTCTACTCCATTTTTTTAAATACACTAATAGTGAATAATATATTATTATTCACTATTAGTGTAATAAAAAAATTGACAGAAAACGAGGAGAGTTGAGACACAACAGACATCCATAAGTAAAAGCTGCACCTATGTTCCTGGCACTGATTTTGCCACCTCTGAGGCTAGAGGTCAAAGGAGGCAAGGCAGAGGTCGTAGCCTCTACCCCTAAATGATGCCCATGCTCCACAGCCTCCAAGACTCCACACTGGCACACCTTAAGGGCATCCTACATACGATAGCAAGTTTCATCCAGAGCCTAAGGAAATGTAATTTCATCACCACCATCTTGATAGAACTCCATTGTCTCCACATGGGTACCTGTATCATCTTCAAAGCCAGCTGCGTCACTTGCAAAGCCATCCCGAGCAGCACCCCTATTTAACTTGCAGACACCATCGTCATCCCTGGTGGTCTCAGCAGACACGCAGCCAGGACACAATCAAACAGACTAAGAAATGTAAAAAGGAAAAAAAGGCTGCAGGTCTTTTCTATTTATGCACCCAGGGTCTGGAACAACATCTTGGTTCCATCCAGGCTGCTTCAACACTGCCCCGATTTAGGAAAGAGTTGAAAACTCACCTCTTTAAAAAAACACGACATTACAATTTCTCCCGCCCCCAAAAAAATGGCAGTTTTCATACAGTACAAACTCGGACCGAAGGTATTGGAGCGCTTTACATGTGCATCAGTTACATTACACAAAGACACATTCATTTTGTGTGCCCAGATTCACAGGATGTTGAACTGATGCTGAGACTCGAACCTGGTTCCCCATTTCAAAAGTTAGCAGCTCTGACCATTATGCCACATCCCCTCCCCAACAATGCATTAACTGTCCACAACTCAGCTACGTCTTCTATCGCTCATTGATGTTATGGTTGTCTTTGACCCTGTACAGCACCCCACTGCCTTTTGGCTAGGTTCATGCTATAGAAAAACCATATACATGCATACAGTCAATGGCAGAGCAGAAAGAGGCAGGGTTCTCTTTGTGACGCTGTGCGAGGGCTGTAGCATTTACCCCTTGAGCTACGTACCTCTTCTGCTGTGGCCGGGCTTGGCTCCGCCCCCCTGCTCCAGTTGACTGTTTCTCGACCGGCCGGGCTTGGCTCCGCCGGTCTAGTGGCGAGACTACGACCCCCAGGATCCCTTGGGGCAGGAAGTATCATCACCAGGCGGCAGGAGGCGCATAAAGCCCTGCTTTGTGCTGAGCCCCTCGGTTCTCTTTGTGATGCTGTGCGAGGGCTGTAGCATTTCCCCCTTGAGCTACGTACCTCTTCTACTGTGACTGGGCTTGGCTCCGCCCCCCTGCTCCCGTTGACTGTTTCTCAACCGGCCGGGCTTGGCTCCGCCGGTCTAGTGGCGAGACTACGACCCCCAGGATCCCTTGGGGCAGGAAGTATCATCACCAGGCGCCAGGAGGCGCATAAAGCCCCGCTTTGTGCTGAGCCCCTCGGTTCTCTTTGTGACGCTGTGCGAGGGCTGTAGCATTTCCCCCTTGAGCTACGTACCTCTTCTGCTGTGGCCAGGCTTGGCTCCACCCCCCTGCTCCCGTTGACTGTTTCTCGACCGGCCGGGCTTGGCTCCGCCGGTCTAGTGGCGAGACTACGACCCCTGGGATCCCTTGGGCAGGAAGTATCATCTCCAATCACAAAAGAGGGGAGAGGGTTAAAGACAGTTTATACTCCACCACCCCAAACCCCCAGAGATTATTATTATTATTATTATTATGAGTTTTGTATAGCGCCTGGTTACCAATAGGCATCCCAGCGCTGCCAGAACATAACACTGCTGAAAAGAGAAGGGATTAAACGGAAAACAAGAAGGTTTTTAAAAGTTTACGGAAGCGAAGCAGACTAGCTTCCGCTCGAAGTTGTAGGGGCAATGAGTTCCACAGGGAGGCCACATTTATTGAGAACCTTCTGCCACCCGTTCTAGCCTTTTTCACCCTGCCGACCTGGAGGAGATGTTGATGGTCAGAGCGAAGGGAGCGAGAGGCCTTGTAAGGCTGTACCATCCCCTCAAGAATAGGAGGTCCTACCCCGTGCAGAACTTTGTGGGCGATACTAAGGGACTTGAATTTTACCCTGTCCCTCACAGGGAGCCAGTGCAATGCCCTCAACGCCGGGCGAGCAGATTGACGCCTGGGGAGACCGTCAAAAGCCTGGCAGCCGCGTTCTGCACTTGCTGCAGTTTATTCAGGGTGGATTCGGGCGCACCCAGGAATAGCGCATTGCTGAAGTCCAGCCGCGAGATGATAAGTCCCTGGATGAGAAGCCTTCGAGTACCCACAGGGAGCAGAGGCAGAATCTTCTGGGCTGAGCGGAGCAGGCCAAAGCACACGCCAGCAGTCTTTTTGGCATGAGTTTTAAACGATAGGTCCTGCTCCAGCCACACCCCCAAGCTCTTGATCTCCTGCTTGGGGGGGGGTGCCGGACCCAGACAGTCTGGCCAGCTGCTGGGGGACAGAGATGGAGAAGAGTTCCCCAGCAGCATCAACTCCGTCTTGGAGCCATTTAACTTTAGGGCTGAGCTGCACATCCACGTGTAGATCTTCTCAAGACACGCGTGCAGCCTGTCGGGATGGTGCGCCGACTGGGTAAGGCCTACCACCAGCTGAGTATCATCAGAATAACTGATGATTTTGATACCCAGCGGCAGTACCACACTCTCCAGGGGGGCCATATAAACGTTAAATAAGGTAGGGCTCAATGAAGAGCCCTGTGGCACACCACACTGGAGAGGGGTTGAAGATGATTTTTCCTGGCCTTCCCACACCTCAAATGTACGACCTTCCAAGAAGGAAGCGAACCATTTGAGGGCCAGACCCGTGACCCCCACCCCGACAGCCGTTGGAGAAGCACCTGGTGGTCCACGGTGTCGAAAGCAGCACTGAGGTCCAGGAGGATCACTGCCACTGATCCCCCCGAATCCAGCATGCTCCTTGCATTCTCCACGACCGCCAGCAGGGCGGTGTCAGTCCCCTGACCGGGACGAAAACCCATTTGGGAATCGCCCAGGAGGGAATTGGCTTCCAAGAAGTCAGAGAGGCAGCTATTCACCAGCTTCTCAGCCACCTTACTGATACCCGGCAGCAAGGAAATAGGCCGAAAGTTGGCAAGGTCGGCGGGATCGAGATTAGGCTTTTTCAACAGTGCCTTAACCACCGCCCCTTTCCAACTGGGGGGGACTACCCCTTGGGCGAGGGACAGGTTTATCAAGTCCGTCACAGGGCCGCCAATTGTAGAGGACACCTGTTTGAGATATTTGATCGGCGCCGGGTCTTTCGGGGAGCCACTCTTCATAGACCTCAGAACCGCCAGGACTTCCTCCATCGTGACCGGACCTAGAGAGGCTAGCTCCACCAATTGCGTCTTAGGTTGAGAGCTGGAATTATCATCCAAAGAAGGAACCTCACCTAGTCGGGGAAGGGAAGCCAGTATGTTATCAATTTTGCTTTGGAAAAAAGAGGCCAGTTCTGCGCATTTTTTGCGAGGGTCCTCGTGAAGAACCTGAGGTTCGGGGGCATGCAGTAGCTCCTTAATGACCCTGAAGGACTCTTTAGAGGAGTTGACCGCAGAGCCTATGCGCTCTTCAAAGAATCCTGCTTTTGCCACTCGAATAGCGGATTTATACCTGCTCAGAGCCGCACGATATTCTTTACGACTCGCCTCACTCCAGTCTCTCCTCCAGAGGCGCTCTAGCCTCTTACATCTCTTCCTCAGGGTTCTCAGTTCTGACGAGTACCAAGGTGCGGAGCCCACTCTCTTCCCTCTCGTAAGTTGTTTCTTTTTGGGTAAGAGAGTGTCCAGAGAATCTACGATCCAGGTATGTAAATTCGCGTCAGCGACTATCGGGTCGACTCCCTGAGGGGGCTGCGTAGCCTCCAGGTGTGCCGCCCAAGTGTCGACTGGGAGCCTCGACCAGGCTCTCTCCAGGGTGTGAACTCTTGGGACCCCCGCGACAGGACTGTCAAATTGCCAAGTCGCGGACACCAAAAAATGGTCTGTCCAAGGCAGGGCAAGAGCCAAAGATGGAGTAAGATGGTCCAAGTTAGAGAGTAAAGGATCGAGCAGGTGGCCTTTCTCATGGGTCGCACCCGAGTTGACCAAGTTATTTCCAAACGATTTAAGGTCGTCGAGCAGGTCGACTCCCGCAACATTAGTAGGATCATCAAGATGGATATTAAAATCCCCGAGTACAACAAAGTTGGCAGTTGAAGAGGCAAGAAGAGCAGTAGTTTCTAAGAGAGAGTTAGAGAAGCTGCCCAGGGGTCCAGGAGGGCGATAGATCAGCAAGCCTACCAAAGATACTGTGGGTGATAACCGAAGGGAGAACTGTAAGCTCTCACAATCAGTCACCCCTCCGTTCTGTATCTTACAAGCGAGCGTGTCTCTGTAAAGAACAGCAATTCCTCCTCCCCTCCCTTTCGGTCTGTCGAAGTGAAGTATATGAAAGCCCGGAGGGAGTGCTCTGACCAAATCAGGGCCGGAGCTGGGGGAGAGCCAGGTCTCAGTAAGAAACAGCACGTCGAGCTCATGGTCCAGGATAAGAGAATTAATTTCAATGGCATGGCTCGGCAAGGACCGGCAGTTTAGTAAGGCCATGGAAAGAGCGGATTTCACCGCCACTGAGTTATGGCCGGAAAGACAGGCTCTACACGGTAGAAAAGGAATGGTTCCCGCCTGTGCGAAGCTACAGATAGTAGGGTGGGGCGGACGTAAGTCAATGAGAGCGTTCCTCCCATATTGGAGCCTGGTGATAGAAGGCGCCAACGAGTCGAGCATAGTGACAGGCCCTGGGCCCGTCTGGGCCCGGACGGGCACAGACGGGCTGAACTCAGGCGTAACTCCGGCGTCAATCAGGCGTCCCCGCTGCGCGTAACCGCTGCGCGTCTGCATGACTCACTTAAGTACACGCCTAGCGTCCTTCTGACGACTAGAGCGTGAAGCCTACCTGCTAGCGCCGAAAAGCGGCACAAAGTACTTCCAATATGGCGCTACTAGGAAGAGATTACGCGAGGAAGCGGACCCGCCCAACAGCGGTGTGGTTCCCAAAAGTTAGAGTGCAGGTGAGGGCCAGGCGCAATTTAAAAGCAGGGGAAAATGTAAATAAATGCAAAATAAATGAAAACGAGGTAATTTTAAAATCGAGCAGCAGCTCAGGTCCTGAAGCGCACACAGCGCATGCTAAGGTCGAGATCAATAGTGTACACACAAAAGGGGTGGGAAGAGTAAATAATAACACCATATGTACTAATATGGTGAAAGATAGAGCCAGCCCCAATAGGGCAAATCACTCTATTTGGAAAAACTGCCCTCACTCACATACCGAGGTATGTGACATGCTTCATCATTGGGCCTGCTTGCAATACGCCCTGGTGTACCCCACACAGGACGGAGCATAAGGGAGGGGGAAAAATAATAAATTCCACTTAACACAACATATAGTCAAACAAACTAAGCAGACACAACACTTAACACATCCAATGAGGTGAAAATAGTGCAAACACCATGTGTTTCCAAACCGAAAAGTGCGACAAAGAAATTGTGCAGTATGAGGAGTGATTTAAAACTGATTAAAGGTGTCAACCAGAAAACAAACTTTATTAGACTTTACTTGGCACCTCTACCAGGATTAAAAAAAATGAAAGAACAGAGGATGGGAAAATGCCTTCAGGAGATAATTAGGTACCTCAAGGCTTCCCTCCTACCACTGCCAGAGTCAACATGTTTCGACCGCTCTTGATGCGCCTGTATGGTCACTCCGGTCTTCGTCAGGACCGTCGCATTCGGTTTCTCTCGGGGTACCCCCGTAATCCGGAGGAAAGTTATTACCCCAACAGGGAGGTAGGTCCAATTAATCCTTACCAATCCTGTATGATATGTGGAGAGTGTCCCCTTAAGTGCGGGAAAACAATCACTGTGGCAAAGAAAGAAGAACAGAAGGGGCGGATAAGGACCCTTGTGTATATCCACCCATTCAAACTTTCAATATTGTACTTTAATTTGTATTGGGCCACTAAGTGGTGTGTCTGGTAAGTTTTAGAAAGCCCTAAATGCATTGTCGCGCATAGGCTACTTTCACAAGAACATTAAGGGTCCCTATGTAGTCTAAAGTATCTAAGGCATGCATACCTTGTATTAGACCATATACCTGCCTTGGTGCAGACAACAGTACCGAGTACTTAGAAACACTGTAAACAGTTCAAAAACCATTTCAAAGCAACAGTATCCAATACTGCTATAATTCCCCCTTGGGCAGGAAGTATCGTCACCAGGCGCCAGGAGGCGCATAAACCCCGCTTTGTGCTGAGCCCCTTGGTTCTCTTTGTGACGCTGTGCGAGGGCTGTAGCATTTCCTCCTTGAGCTATGTACCTCTTCTGCTGTAGCCGGGCTTAGCTCTGCCCCCCTGCTCCCGTTGACTGTTTCTCGACCGGCCAGGCTTGGCTCCGCCGGTCTCGTGGCGAGACTACGACCCACAGGATCCCTTGGGGCAGGAAGTATCATCACCAGGCGCCAGGATGCGCATAAAGCCCCGCTTTGTGCTGAGCCCCTCGGTTCTCTTTGTGACGCTGTGCGAGGACTTTAGTATTTCCCCCTTGAGCTACGTACCTCTTCTGCTGTGGCTGGGCTTGGCTCCGCCCCCCCTGCTCCCGTTGACTGTTTCTCAACCGGCCGGGCTTGGCTCCGCCGGTCTAGTGGCGAGACTACGACCCCCAGGATCCCTTGGGGCAGGAAGTATCATCACTAGGCGCCAGGAGACGCATAAAGCCCCGCTTTGTGCTGAGCCCCTCGGTTCTCTTTGTGATGCTGTGCGTGGGCTGTAGCATTTCCCCCTTGAGCTACGTACCTCTTCTACTGTGGCCGGGCTTGGCTCCGCCCCCCTGCTCCCGTTTACTGTTTCGCGACCGGCCGGGCTTGGCTCCGCCGGTCTAGTGGCGAGACTACGACCCCCAGGATCCCTTGGGGCAGGAAGTATCATCACCAGGCGCCAGGAGACGCATAAAGCCCCGCTTTGTGCTGAGCCCCTCGGTTCTCTTTGTGACGCTGTGCGAGGGCTGTAGCATTTCCCCCTTGAGCTATGTACCTCTTCTACTGTGGCCGGGCTTGGCTCCGCCCCCCTGCTCCCGTTGACTGTTTCTCGACCGTCCGGGCTTGGCTCTGCCGGTCTAGTGGCGAGACTACGATCCCCAGGATCCCTTGGGGCAGGAAGTATCATCACCAGGCATCAGGAGGCGCATAAATCCCCGCTTTGTGCTGAGCCCCTCGGTTCTCTTTGTGACGCTGTGCGAGGGCTGTAGCATTTCCCCCTTGAGCTACGTACCTCTTCTGCTGTGGCCGGGCTTGGCTCCGCCCCCTGCTCCTGTTGATTGTTTCTCGACTGGCTGGGCTTGCCTCCGCCGGTCTAGTGGCGAGACTACGACCCCCAGGATCCCTTGGGGCAGGAAGTATCATCACCAGGCGCAAGGAGGCGCATAAAGCCCCGCTTTGTGCTGAGCCCCTCGGTTCTCTTTGTGACGCTGTGCGAGGGCTGTAGCATTTCCCCCTTGAGATACGTACCTCTTCTGCTGTGGCCAGGCTTGGCTCCACCCCCCTGCTCCCGTTGACTGTTTCTCGACCGGCCGGGCTTGGCTCCGCCGGTCTAGTGGCGAGACTACGACCCCCTGAATCCCTTGGGCAGGAAGTATCATCTCCAATCACAAAAGAGGGGAGAGGGTTAAAGACAGTTTATACTCCGCCACCCCAAATCCCCAGAGATCAATAGTGTACACACAAAAGGGGTGGGAAGAGTAAATAATAACACCATATGTACTAATATGGTGAAAGATAGAGCCAGCCCCAATAGGGCAAATCACTCTATTTGGAAAAACTGCCCTCACTCACATACCGAGGTATGTGACATGCTTCATCATTGGGCCTGCTTACAATACGCCCTGGTGTACCCCACACAGGACGGAGCATAAGGGAGGGGGAAAAATAATAAATTCCACTTAACACAACATATAGTCAAACAAACTAAGCAGACACAACACTTAACACGTCCAATGAGGTGAAAATAGTGCAAACACCATGTGTTTCCAAACCGAAAAGTGCGACAAAGAAATTGTGCAGTATGAGGAGTGATTTAAAACTGATTAAAGGTGTCAACCAGAAAACAAACTTTATTAGACTTTACTTGGCACCTCTACCAGGATTAAAAAAAAATGAAAGAACAGAGGATGGGAAAATGCCTTCAGGAGATAATTAGGTACCTCAAGGCTTCCCTCCTACCACTGCCAGAGTCAACATGTTTCGACCGCTCTTGATGCGCCTGTATGGTCACTCCAGTCTTCGTCAGGACCGTCGCATTCGGTTTCTCTCGGGGTACCCCCGTAATCCGGAGGAAAGTTATTACCCCAACAGGGAGGTAGGTCCAATTAATCCTTACCAATCCTGTATGATATGTGGAGAGTGTCCCCTTAAGTGCCGGAAAACAATCACTGTGGCAAAGAAAGAAGAACAGAAGGGGTGGATAAGGACCCTTGTGTATATCCACCCATTCAAACTTTCAATATTATACTTTAATTTGTATTGGGCCACTAAGTGGTGTGTCTGGTAAGTTTTAGAAAGCCCCAAATGCATTGTCGCGCATAGGCTACTTTCACAAGAACATTAAGGGTCCCTATGTAGTCTAAAGTATCTAAGGCATGCATACCTTGTATTAGACCATATACCTGCCTTTGTGCAGACAACAGTACCGAGTACTTAGAAACACTGTAAACAGTTCAAAAACCATTTCAAAGCAACAGTATCCAATACTGCTATAATTCCCCCTTGGGCAGGAATTATTGTCACCAGGCGCCAGGAGGCGCATAAACCCCGCTTTGTGCTGAGCCCCTTGGTTCTCTTTGTGACGCTGTGCGAGGGCTGTAGCATTTCCTCCTTGAGCTATGTACCTCTTCTGCTGTAGCCGGGCTTAGCTCTGCCCCCCTGCTCCAGTTGACTGTTTCTCGACCGGCCAGGCTTGGCTCCGCCGGTCTCGTGGCGAGACCACGACCCACAGGATCCCTTGGGGCAGGAAGTATCATCACCAGGCGCCAGGAGGCGCATAAAGCCCCGCTTTGTGCTGAGCCCCTCGGTTCTCTTTGTGACGCTGTGCGAGGACTTTAGTATTTCCCCCTTGAGCTACGTACCTCTTCTGCTGTGGCTGGGCTTGGCTCCGCACCCTGCTCCCGTTGACTGTTTCTCAACCGGCCGGGCTTGGCTCCGCCGGTCTAGTGGCGAGACTACGACCCCCAGGATCCCTTGGGGCAGGAAGTATCATCACTAGGCGCCAGGAGACGCATAAAGCCCCGCTTTGTGCTGAGCCCCTCGGTTCTCTTTGTGATGCTGTGCGTGGGCTGTAGCATTTCCCCCTTGAGCTACGTATCTCTTCTACTGTGGCCGGGCTTGGCTCCGCCCCCCTGCTCCCGTTTACTGTTTCGCGACCGGCCGGGCTTGGCTCCGCAGGTCTAGTGGCGAGACTACGACCCCCAGGATCCCTTGGGGCAGGAAGTATCATCACCAGGCGCCAGGAGACGCATAAAGCCCCGCTTTGTGCTGAGCCCCTCGGTTCTCTTTGTGACGCTATGCGAGGGCTGTAGCATTTCCCCCTTGAGCTATGTACCTCTTCTACTGTGGCCGGGCTTGGCTCCGCCCCCCTGCTCCCGTTGACTGTTTCTCGACCGGCCGGGCTTGGCTCTGCCGGTCTAGTGGCGAGACTACGACCCCCAGGATCCCTTGGGGCAGGAAGTATCATCACCAGGCATCAGGAGGCGCATAAATCCCCGCTTTGTGCTGAGCCCCTCGGTTCTCTTTGTGACGCTGTGCGAGGGCTGTAGCATTTCCCCCTTGAGCTACGTACCTCTTCTGCTGTGGCCGGGCTTGGCTCCGCCCCCTGCTCCTGTTGATTGTTTCTCGACTGGCTGGGCTTGGCTCCGCCGGTCTAGTGGCGAGACTACGACCCCCAGGATCCCTTGGGGCAGGAAGTCTCATCACCTGGTGCCAGGAGGCGCATAAAGCCCTGCTTAGTCCCTCGCCCCGTGAGGACGCACGCGGGACGCGCCGGGCTAAGCCCGAGCAAAGGGCAGGCCCTCTGTGGCCCTCAGAGGCCACACCATTGACATCCGTGCCCCGGGAAAACCAGCGCCCCTACATTCTACAACTCTGAACTGGGGTGCAACCATCCGTATGTTTATTTACATCATATATTTCCCTGTCTGCCTCAATCAATAGATCATTGTGCAAATCTCGTAGCTTAAGCAATCTAGCACATCAGCTTACAACGTCCATGAACAATGTCTCCAAAGGGCCCTAAGGCAGATAAGGGTAGGATATCCCTAGAGGGAGGGTCATTAAGAGGTACAATTGAGCAGTATCTTACAAAAGCTGCTTCGGCGCTCGGGCTGGAGGTTGAAATGGCGGAGCGCCGTCTATCCACAGAGCTCCAGAATAGACGCTCTTCGCTAGGGCCAATCCAATTAGCCACAACCCCTAACTTGAACAGTAGGATGACAACTCCTGCTAACAATGACATCAGCATCCCCTCTATCTTTTGCGATGCTACCACACTATCGGAGACTAACCTCCTCCTCACTAACGGCCCCGCCAGACCGCCGGGGATGCCTGGTCTCACCCTGGAGATACCCATTAAGGGACCATCTCTCAGGGAAGCCAGGAAGGGTTTCGCAGCGGTCGAAGCGCCTTGGGACCCTACGGGTAAGTAGTGCGCTATATAAATGCCTATACATACACATTTACATAGTACACCTTATAGTAATAGGAATTCCAGCATAGACCCCTCACTAGAATTTATCCCTGAGGAATCCTTGATACTCCATCCCCTAATGTCTATTCCAAAGAATAATCCGCAACGTACACCCCTACCACCGATCAATAAGCCTACATTAAAGAAAAAGAGGGGGGGAAATACCCACAAAGGTAGGCGGGCAAAAGTACCTAATATCGCCCAGAATTCCCCAATGACGAGAAAGATAGGATCTAAGAACACAACCCCAGCCCAGACACTGGCTCACCCCTCCCCACATGAAGACCTATTGGGGAATATAAGCACCTGGTAAGATCCTTATTGTTACCCCTTGTGGAAAGAACTAAAAGGCTAGCAACTCAGCTAGAGTCTTTAGAAGTAGCTGTAACCTCAAATACAACTTTATTAAAAGGTTTGCTAGCAGATAATAGTAAGAAATCTGGAATAGACAATCTAAGTAAAGTGGATAATATCCCTAAACTAAAAGGGAATAAAATTGTCCCCCCAACAATCCAGGTATCCGAAAAATACAGGCTGCCTCTAAAACCAATATCGACCTTCAAACATCTAAATCATCTAGGGCGAAGGAATCCGAAGCACCTCCCAGCAAAACAGCAGATATGTGTGGAGAACGTAGTGGGAGGATGTTAGATCCTAAGAATTCAAAAGGTTTGAATATACAGATTGACTTGCCCCCAGAAGCCGCCCCATACGTGGCAATATTGACAAGGGTCCCAGAATTGAAACCAGGGATAAAGGAAGGGTACACTGACCTAAAAAACAAAGTGATTTATTGGTTAGGGAACAACAGACCACTACCTCCCAATATCAATGGGGAATTCATAAATGTGAGAAGGCTTGGGTGGGTAGGCCAGAGGCCGAAAGACACTCAGGGAGATGTAATAATCATAAATTTTAGGGACCGAAGGGTCATTTCGAACCTAAATGACTGGTACCAGGTGTCTGAGATTGGTGGAGAGGGGATAAGGATACACGACTTGAGCTACTTTTAGCCTAGGTCTTTAATAACTCGGCAACCTAGGATAAGCAAGCCATACTATTACAACACCTTGGGAGGGACAGTTTTTAACATCCAAACATCAAACAGATTTTCCCCCTTTGCAGGCTTGGATGAGGTTGATTGACTTACCAACGTATCACCTATGGTTTTAAGTGGAATAGGAGTAGCGAATACACTGAACGTTTCTAGGAGCTCACTTTCACCTAGTTCACAGCTAACTAGCAGCAGGACTCCTACTGAGTGGAAGGGAATTCCAGAAGAGGAAATTATTGTTCAGCCCTCCTCAATTGACACTGATCCAAATGGGGTTGGGGAGGGTAAACCAGGCATAATTTGTATCCTCTCCTGGAACATTGCAGGCCTCAAAAAGAAACTGGATATTCCAGATTGGCACGCATTTATTGATGGAATAAACAGACAAAGTAGTGGAGGGCCTGAGGGGAAAATGTTTTTATAGACCTGCTGGTACCTTGTCCCCCAACTAGACAATGAAACACACGGAAGATACCAGAAGTCTGAAATAGCTGGTGTAATTAATTGGAACCTATAAAGTGTCGAATCTGGAAAACAAAACCAAAAGGTTAATACAAAAGAAAGACATTAGTAAGCCATTAATACAGAGAAAGACAGGAGAAAGGGTACTAAGCTGGAAAGTGTACCCATCAGCCCACTCAATAGTGGAACTTCGTCATCTGGGTTTTTGCATTGAAACGTGGTGCCCAATATGCCCTTCCTCAGGAAACACCTGAGGCTAGCAAATCTTGGACCCAATGGTTGAACCCTCAACCAAGGAAGATGACCGAGTTTGGGCTAGAGGGGCAAAGTTGCAGTGCTCAAAATTTGTGAAAAAAGGAAAGGAAAGAAACATAATCCAAGTGATTAAGAATACCTATCTTGATGTCATAAGAAAACTTTATTAGGTCTGTCCATCAAGGTGGTATGATTAAAAGCAGAGTGATAATAGCATGCAAAGAATTGCTATTCACCTTGAGTGTTATCTGGTCAACATGTTTCAGCCTTTATAGGCTTTCGTCAGGACCTATGATACACTACTGCAACACTTACTTATCGTGCTGTGAATGAAAATCTACAGATCATGTCCAATTCTCAGTGAAAATTGGTGTATCTTCTCCTGTATGTATAATAAGGAAACAAAAACAAGAACAAGAAGAAGTTCAAGTATCCTTAAAAACTATCATGTACCTGTATAAAGTGGTTGTTACATGATGTTCAACTCACCCAAATTGAAGGGAGGAAAAACCTCACCTCACCTGGCAACAGCTCAGGGTAAAGGAGGCCACGCACTAAAAAATAGAGCATTAGTTTTAGTTCATCTTGAAGTTTAGACTCAATAGTCCAAAGAGTATTTCAACAGTGATACAAAAGGAGCCAGTACGGGAGGCCACGGGCAGGATGACAATCCAAACATAAAGGTGAAGATAACTCATCTTATGGTATTCATCAGCTTACTTCCCCTTTAAGGTAGTTTAAAGCAGCAGAATGAATGTGTGCAGGGAGCTGTGAGTGTTGCCAAATAAGAAGAGTCCATCACTAGTGATGATAAATATAGCTAATGAACACCTAGCTCATCAAGACCAAAAGGTCGATATAGAGAGGATGGTTGTCTCTCTATCAGTGAGGCAAATACTGCTTTGTAATTCTTTAAGGAATATGGGAACTAAGAATCAACAAGCAACCTGTCCAGACATCGCCTAACGCACAGCGCACCCTTACCTCTCCGTCGTTGCCTCGGTCATGGAACTGAGCCGAGGGGGAGGTAGAGACGCTGTGTTAGGCACGGAAAAATATACGTAAGCTGCGGACCTGAGGGAGAGCCGTCTAGTGCGGTTCTATGATTGGCTGTTAGCATTTTGGAGATAACACCCAATCTCGTTCGTGCAGAGCCAATACGGAAGTTATAGCCGTTCTACAAGCGTCAGGACACAGATCGCTATGTAGACCTCTGTTAGAAAAGGGGAGTATCTGATTGGTCGTGTAACCAGAAACGGAAATACAATTGATAAACAGTGTTTTACTCGTCATATTTAGAACGAACGATTGTAAACAAATGGTATATACGAACGTAATTCACACGCATTGTATTGTAAATATAGCACCCGCATTACATTGTGTAAAGAGCACCCAGTCGTTACGTCCCATTATTATTCGTGAGGCACTGAGGTTGAGGCCGCTCAGCAGGGATCAGCTAGCGGACCGCTATGGAGACCTCCAAAAAAACAAAGGAGTGTCTGATTGGTTGTTTCGACCAGAAACGAAATTTAGCAACGGTAAACAATGTTTGTTCGCCCTGGATCGGGCGACTGAAAACAAAAATTTCTGTGCGTGCCTGATTTTTACGCGAGGTAACGCGTGCATCCATCAGACCGGAGTCACAGGTCACTATATAAACAAGATGGTTCTATGCTTTACATGGTAATTAGTTGTTTGAACCAAAGAAAAACGGGGAGCCTTTATGTATTGCACTCCCACAGCCTGTATTGGTTGATATGTACAATCCCTGAAGACACATTCATAACGAATACAGGACGCGAGGTGGGGTTCAGCTGTACAAATCAAAGCAGATTATTGTCTTTGTTGATGGTAAGCTAAACATAAACACTAATGGACAGTTTAGTTGGGAGCTATTCTATATGAAGTTAGCGGCGATCTATGTAGAGAGCCCTAACAATGTGTCTTAAGCGGACATAGGCATAGAGCACAATGTCCCTACTGTGGGGTAAAGACGGTCCAGTGTGTATTTATTTGTGTTTCTTTAGTATGGTATTTATATGTTGGTGGTAAACGCAACGCAAACACTAATGGACAGTTTAGTTGAGAGCTATTCTATATGAAGTTAGCGGTGATCTATGTAAAGAGCCCTGACAATGTGTCTTAAGCTGACAAGGGCAGAGAGCGCAATGTCCCCACTGTGGGGTAGAGACGGTCAAGTGTTCGCAGTGCAAAATACCGCCTCATAAGAGATCTACCCTGCAGTATACAGCAAACAGTCTGTATAGGACTGTTAGGAATAGAAATGGGAAGGTGAGCACCAGGTCTAATGTACAGGTGGTCTGTCGGCCTATAGTAGTATACCCTAACTAAGCATGAAAGAAGAAACGATTCATAACTGCATCCACGGGATGTCGTCATTGAGTCCTTCTGTGTCACTTTTCAATTTGAACACCCATCTCTGTTCTTTTCTTAGTAAGAACTGTGAGATATCAGTGACATGTTCGGGTATGTGTGGTTGTTCCAGCACTAACCATTCTAGATCGTCTGCATGATGTTTCTCAGTGAGGAAGTGAGAGGTGAGCCGGGTCGCTTGCTTGTTGCGCCTAATTGTGCTCTTGTGCTCTTGTTTGCGTAGTTTGATTTTTCTCGTTGTCATCCCTATATATCTCAAGCCGCATGGGCAGATGATCAAATACACAACTTTCTCGCTGTTGCAGTTCGTGTGGCGTTTGAGCAGCCACGGTCGTGTAGTGCCTATGTCGACTGATAGAGTCTTTTTCGTTTGTGGGCATACCGAGCAGTTCCCGCACGGATGATGTCCTTGTACAGGAGGGAGATTCCACAGAGTAGATGTGGAGTCTTCCATAATGTGTCGGGGTCTGGTGTGGACCAATTCGTCCCTCAAATTCGTACCTCTCTTGAATGAAAACAGTGGCAGAGGAATGTTCTCGCCAGAACTGTTAAAAATTTTCCATTTTTGTCTTATTATTTTCTGGAGCTTGGAAGAGGAGGTGTTGAAAGTTGTAACACAAACCAGTCTGTTGAGAGGTGGTTTCTCAACTGGAGGTTCCAAAAGTGACTCGCGATGATTGTTCGCAGCACGTTTCAATGATTTACTGACTAAGGAGCCAGGATAACGGCGCGTTTTCAATTTCGTTGAAAGATCTTTCACTTGAGAGTGAAAGTCTGTGATATCTGAGCAATTCCTCCGAACCCTCAGGAACTGTCCAAAAGGGAGGTTCTCTCGAAGGGAACGAGGATGGTAGCTGTCAAATCTCAGCAAAGAGTTGCGTGCCATAGGTTTACGGTATAGAGAACTGGCTAAGTGACCTTCTTGAGGAAAGATCAATAGGTCTAAAAATGGAAGTTCGGTTTTGCTATACTCTATTAATTAATTAATTAATTGCATGTTTATATAGCGCTAGGATCGACTCCCGGAGGAGTATCTCCGCGCTTCGACCGCTGCGAAACCCTTCCTGGCTTCCCTGAGAGATGGTCCCTTAGTGGGTATCTCCAGGGTGAGACCAGGCATCCCCGGCGGTCTGGTGGGGCCGTTAGTGAAGATGAGGCAAGCTAATGCCCAGAGTTGCCGAGTGTGATCGCTGATCAGAGTGGGCACCGAGGCGAGAGAATTATCGAGTCCGCTGACCCTGGTCCAGAAACCTGCCGCGTCGGGAATCGAACCCTGGTCCCGGGCCGTCCTCTGCTCTCGGGTCTGCCGCCTCTAACCAGTGAGCCACACTACTTCACGCTAAGGCAGCGTTTCCCAAAGTGTGGTCCGCGGACCCCCAGGGGTCCGTGATACATTCCCAGGGGGTCCGCAGGACTTGAGTGCCTAACTCGGTATAAAAAAACGAAACACTCATGAGCCCTAGCACATAAGGAGGTGTGAATATACTTGGCGCCAGGGCGCCAAGACTGCCATTCAATCTGCCCCTCAGGCTCCCCACACAGGAGAGGTGTGAATGTCCTTGGCGCTGGGGCGGCAAGACTGCAAGTAAATCGGGCCACTCACCATTCCGCTGTGGGTGCAAGCTAAAGGGTGATTGCCCTTATATTGTGCTATTCAATCTGCCCTTCACCCGATCTCAAGCTCGCACAGCAGTGCGTGTGGTTCCTGTTCTGTTTGTTACCAGAGCGCTGGAGCACGTTGAACGGGCAGGAGGGCTCTTCTTCTGGAACTGCATGTAAGTATTTCATTTGTGTGTTTGTGTGTAGATTTGTTTGTTTTGTTTTGTTTTGTAATTGCATTTAAGAAAGCAGTCCAAAATCTGTGACACATCCACTCAGGACTATATTTATTTCTTTATTTTCCAGTTGACCTTTACAAAAAAAGTGTTCCACTCGAGTTCTTTGCAGTGGTTTTTCCAGTCTTATCAGAAGGCGCAATACTTAAGCCTGTTGCTTTGACCACAGCCTCTGGCTCACCAGTCACCAACATTACATGCTAGCCCCCACCATTGAAGTTTATGAAGGACACGTTTTAACACAGGGCGCTGTTACGATTTATGTTTTTGCTGACTTACAACTTTGAAAAATAGTACGATTGTGTGATTATTACCACAGTTTTCATTTCGATGATCACCTACCTCTTTGAAATAGCATTTCCACTGTAGCAGTAAGGTTTGCTTTAGTCTCTCGACTTCTTCCTGTTGCCCCCCCACAAATCCCCTAACATAGGTTGTGCCCTTTGTTACATGCATAACCCTTCTAACATTAATTATGGGCTGTGAGCCCAGTACAGAAGTGCAGTGCTTGGACCAAGATGCCCGCACAGCGTGCATCTGCTGGATGTAAAATAAAAGAGAGAATTCATGAATTGGGCAATCCAGCGTGCTAACATTGCAGTGGGCACTCTGACTAGTGGTACCTGCCATACACCATGAGTGGAGACAAAGGCAAGCTTGTATTTTTAAACAAGCATTTGCAATGCAATAGGTTTCGCATTAGGAAAGTGTGAGCTATCGGTATTGTAAATGAAATTTTTTTTTAATGTGTGTTGGCTTTGAAAATATATAAATTAATAGCATTGTTATTTACAAAGCCAATAGCTTACACTTTCCTAATGCAAGTCCTACTGGCTATGGCAATGCATGTTGGTAGCAAGCAAGGACAGTGCTGTTGTGGTGCTGAGCGATGCTGTTGTGGTGCTGAGTGATGATGTGGTTGGGCTGAGTGATGTGGTGGTGTATTAGAGTGATGTGGTGGTGTATTAGAGTGATGTGGTGGTGTCCCAGAGTGATGTGGTGGTGCCCCTGAGTGATGTGGTGGTGTTCCTGAGTGATGTGGTGGTGTTCCTGAGTGATGTGGTGGTGCCCCTGAGTGATGTGGTGGTGCCCCTGAGTGATGTGGTGGTGCCCCTGAGTGATGTGGTGGTGCCCCTTAGTGATGCCCCTGAGTGTGGCATGCAGCAGTGTGAGTAATGCAGCAGTGTGCAGCAGTGTGCAGCGTGCAGCTGTGTGCAGCGTGCAACAGTGTGCAGCGTGCAGTAGTGTGCAGTGTACAGCGGCGTGCGGCGTGCAGCAGTATGAGGCAGGCAGCAGTGTGCGGCGGGCAGCAGTGTGCAGCATGCAGTAGTATGAGTAATGCAGCAGTGTGAGGCGTGCAGCAGTGTGTGGCGTGCAGCAGTGTGTGGCGTGAGGGTGTTAGGGTGAAAAGGTGTGGGGGTGAGAAGGTGTGAGGGTGAGAAGGTGGGAGGGTGTGTGAGGGTGAGAGGGTGTGTGAGGGTGAGTGAGGGAGTTTGAGGGTGAGGGAGTGGGGGTGTGAGGGTGAGGGGGTGTGAGGGGGTGAGGGTGAGAGGGTTGTGAGGGTGAGAGGTTTCTGAAATAAAACCAAACATTGAAAAGTTAGTAGCCGAGATGCAGCACCATCCTTCCCATTAAAATGTTTTGATTTTTGCATATTTTTCAATATAAAATAATAAAAGCTTTATTAATGCACGTATTTGTTTGGTGTGTACTTGTTTGTGTATTTTTTGCGAATTACTGTTTTAATTTTTTGAAATTGAAATTGTACAAATTGCTTGGGGGTCCCCGGCTTCCAGTAGTGATTCAGTGGGGGTCCCCAGGAGTCAAAAGTTTGGGAACCACTGCTCTAAGGTAAACCTTAGGTAAGGATTTTGGCTGTTCAACCAGTTCTGAAAGGACAGTAGAGATTGTTCGTCTCCACGCCATACCACCAGAATATCATCAATGTACCTCTTCCACATCATCAATTGCTGATGATGTGGATTGGTGGTATTGAGGACATGATGAGTCTCAAACTGGTGGACATAGAGATTCGCCAAGCTTGGAGCAAATTTACTGCCCATTGAGGTCCCAGATATCTGTAGATACAGGGACTCCTCAAAGGCAAAAAAATTCTCTGTCATCGCAATTCTTGCTAGCTCCATTATAAAGTGAACTGGTGTTGTACTTTCGAGAGAAGAATTCTCTAGAAGTTCTTGTATTGTTTGTAGAGTTTCTCTTTGAGGTATGCAAGTATACAGCGATTCTACATCAAAACTTGCCAGTATGTCAGAATCATTATCAAACTGCACCTCTGGTAATACACGTAGGACATCTTTAGTGTCCTGAAGATATGATGGCATCATTTTGACAAGAGGACTGAGAAAGACATCGACAAATGATGATAAGGGTTCTAAAAGAGACCCAATGCCCGAGATAATGGGCCGACCTGGTGGTGGTCTGGTCGGTTTATGAATCTTTGGTAATGTGTAGAAGTAAGGGGTGGTTGGAAATTTGGTGACCAAGTACATGGCTTCTTGTGACGTGATCCACCCCTCCGTACTTGCTTCTTCTACTAGATATTTGATCTCATTTGTGAGTCTAGCAGTGGGATTCTCATTCAGGGGTGTATAGAACTGGGTGTTCCCTAGTTGTCTTGTGGTAAATATTTAATTACCGTCCTAATTTCTATGCAGGTAAGTACTTATAAAATAACTCAGTCGGAAAGAAAGAGACAGAGTCCGTGGTGTTAGAGTTCTTAGGGGTTTTATTCCTTAAAAAGGAATGGTTCAGAACCGGATATCATGTTCCTGACACCGCTGGGGTTCAGGAAGGGATAGAGCATACTTTATTGACAATACATAACTTTTATACTTAATACGCATAATGGAAACCAATACAGAAGGCGTAACAGCTGAGAGAAACAAGATAAGAACACACACGTGTTAGCAATACGTAATCAGAAGGCGTGAACTAGGGCGTACACAGAGGTGTGTGCTAGAAACGTCACATGAAAGTGTCACAAGTGGGTGGGTACATAGCAGAATCTTGCAATGTTAGCAGAAATCTGAGGTCTGGATGCGCGCGCAGCTGCATGACGTGTGATTGACGTGAAACTGGAGGGTGCAGGGGACATGACATTTACACTAGAGGAAAGAGACAGAAGTCTGGCATGTCAGATCAACTCGTTCCTATATCATATCTGATATCTGATGTTTGGGAACCATATTATCTGGAAGGAAAGGTCTCTTGGGCAGAGGCTATCCTATACTGACTATGAATGCGTGCATATGTGTCTACGTGTCTGTGGGTAAAGCGAGGGGGCCATGGGCCTACCATGGTAACGGGAGCTATGAATTACTTGCATCGAGACAGAAAGGCCGAGCCCTTTGCTCTGCAGCTGAGGGGTTATTTATCTACCCTGCTAGACTGGAATGTGTTTTCGGGAAGCTGAGCTTGGCTATGCTGATAACATCAAGGTAAAATACTGTCTTTGGCAGGCAAGCAGGCCGAGCCAGGCCCCGCTCGCCTCGCAGGGAGTAGGACAGAGTTCATGGGGGCATCCCACGTTGCAGTTTCAGGAGGCAAAGATGATTTTGAAAAAGAAAAGGCTCGATGGCAGAAATCGGGGCCTAGCTCACACAGAGCCAGGAATACAGAAAGTGCACCATACAAAGACGGTGGCAAGGCATACTTAGGAACGGAATATCCGACCCATTCAGGGTGGATCTGAAAGAGGACATGTTAACGTTGGACGCAAATGTATTTGCGTCTTCATAGCTGGCACAGGAGGGAAGTTACCTGCACTTTAAGCTCGTACATGGAGACGGTGGGGTACACGTTAGGGAACATTCTTGACCATAAAATTTCTATTTCCTCATTCCCTCCTTGTTCCCTTCATGATATATCAATCTTCATTAATCCATTTATCTGTGTAGTGAGCATCATCTGCTCATTCTTTCTCAAACGGGATTTAGTACGTTGACTTGAATGGGGAGTGCAGGATGTGGCGCACAAGCCGCAAATCGCTGGCCCACATTGTAAACATAGACAGCAACTGAATACTATAAGTAGTATTGTTCCAAGGAGTGACAATATTTTCCATCCCCAAGCTGAAATAGTAGCCCAGAGCCAACCGGACCAAGTCCAGGTGCCTGGGTTCTGATGTATCTGACTGGCTATCTTATGGAGACGGGTAATAGCCTTATATACGGACGGAGCATTATCTGGAATGAAAACACAACAAGCTGACCCGAGGACCCTACAGGCTCCTCCTCGATCTGCTAGTATGACGTCAAGGACAAGACGATTTTGAAGAACGACAAGTCTCATAGCAGACTGTTCTTCGGTCAAGTTACCTAGGGCAGAAGTAGTCTCTTTCACTACTGCTTCGAGAGTTCTGGTCAAGTGACGGATAGACTTACTATTAAAGATAGCACCTAAATAGGGAAAGAAACCTTTATTGAAATCTGTGTACTGTTCCCATGCTGTCTCAGTATAGTCGACAATTGGGAGATCTCTTTTGGGTCTGTGAACTAGACGGGAATTTCTATGATAATCGGGTGGAGCTAGGAAAACAGGTGGCAGTAAGAATCCAATATAACAGGTACCATCCCAATCTAGTGGCAAACGTATGTATGCTGTCTGACCACAAATGAAATAGGAATGACGAGTGGCTTTGAATGTGGACTTGCCCTTATCACTAAATTCGATCACAGTAGTACATTTACTATGACCCAGGTGCACTGTACCATTCTTTCTGACACATAATTCACCCTTGACTGGTAATACTGACATAGTGGGCAAGTCTGGCTTGGTTTCGGATTCAACATTCAGAATCATGAGGTTAAGTGTAAAATTTCCTAATCCATATACTTCATTTTCTAGATCAGTCCCTGTCCTTTTGGGAAGTCCCTCCTTGTCAGGATAACATACTTTATGCAGAACTGTGTTCAGGTTTCCCCATACCCAGTTACCCTGATAAACTACGGATTTTGAATCTAAAGAATTAATCAAACTAAACCATGCGCCACATGAACCATTGTGGGTGAACGGGTACGGGAAAAGGGGCAGAACTCCCTCATATTTCTGGTAGGGGGGGAGTCGGCCACATATCCAACAATTTGTAGCGTTGCTGGTCTGATGAGAGTGATGTAACATACTAATGAATGTATTGTTGCGCAGCGCAAGTCGGTAAGACAACTCGTGAGGGGGTAACTCGCTAAAAGAATGCTCAGCAGTGTTATTAGAAGAAGAATGTGCACGTGTAGCAATAGGAAAATAGATATGCAACATTACACTTGTGACAATAATCGTAAGACTTAAAGAAAACATGATCCATAAGGTAACAATACAGTAACTTTTGAGAGATTTGCAATATCGTTGCTTCTTGATCTGTTTCTCTCTATCTCTTTCTCTATTGGGGTCTAGGGGATACATGTCAGAAACTATTTAACCGATTCACCTAGGGGAGGACTTAAACAATTAAACTGTCTGACTTGCTAGACCGCAACTTTGATTTATACTCCTCTTGCGGAGTTTTCTCTACCATGGGAAGTTTAGAGTCACTAGAATCTGGGCAGTCCTTTGAAGGGGTGGAAGAGTCAGTCTCTGGCAACAGTTCATTACATTTTTTAATATGACTCGAATGAATCCACCCCTTACGGCCTTCAACTTTGATTGCAGTCCTCGTGGTCAGAAGGACGAGCTTCGGCTCCTGCCAGCGGGGCTCCAGCGGACTCCTCCTATCGAAATTTCTCACTAGGACAGTATCTCCTGGACGGACATCGTGTGGCTTTACATCAGTGTTGTCGGGAAAGGCTGCAGCAACCTGTGAACGACATGATTGGAGTGCAGACATCAAGGAGGCAAGGTAATCTGTCAGCATATTACAGTCAACATCGGTTATTTTCTTAGGCATGGGCGTCCCCCACATATTTGGTGGCCGGCCAAAGACCACCTCATACGGGGATAGTCCTGATCTCGAATGTGGGACCATTCTCATATAGAATAGTGCAACTGGCAGGGCGACTATCCAGTCGACCCCTTTCTCTTTACATATTTTAGCAAGGCGTGTTTTCAGTGTCTGGTTGTGCCTCTCTACAAGGCCAGCTGCCTCGGGATGTCGGACGCAATGGAATTTCCACTGATATCCTAGCAAGAGTGAAACCTGCTTCATAAGCTCGGATGAGAATGGCTGTCCGTTATCTGAGTACACGATACGAGGCAAGCCGTACCGTGGGAAGAATTCTCGAACCAGCTGCTTGGCAGTGGTCGGGGCAGTGTAATCTGGGACTGGATATGCTTCTGTCCAACGGGAAAGTGCACAAACAACTACGAGGACGTACTTGAATCCTCGACAACGTTCCATCTGGATATAATCCATCTGGAGGACTTCAAAAGGGTGATCGGGAGGATGAAATCCACCTTGCTCTACAGGGACGCTTTTACCTGGATTGAACTGACAACAGATCATGCAAGTACGCACTTTCTGTTTTGCTGCTGCTCGTAAATGTTTGTTGTACCAGAGATTCTGTAAACTGTCTAACATAGCTTTTTCTCCTAAGTGTGCTGGACTATGTGCTGTATTAATTATGACTTGAACCATAGAGTCGGGGAGAAACCATGTGGCTTTCCCTTTTGTCACCCATCCATGGTCTGTCTGGATCCCTCCTAGTTCAGTCCATTTCTTGATTTCGTCTGGAGTAGCATGTGTCTGAATGTCAATTACATCTAGTGTGGGATCCCTAACTGTCATACAATGTGTCGGTACTATTGTCTTTGTCACATCAGTTGTCTGGGTGTGAGTCAATGCTGTATGTTTTGCTGTTTGGTCTGCCAGGTCGTTACCCTGGGAAATAGAATCTGTAACTCTAGTGTGTGCTTTACACTTCATGATGGATATGCCTGAAGGCAGATGTATTGCTTCTAACAGTGCTTGAATGAGGGGTCCGTGTTGGATCTTGGCTCCGTGAGAGGTCAAGAAACCTTGTTCTTGCCATAACATTCCGAAGTCGTGTACAACTCCGAAGGCATAACGTGAATCTGTATATATGTTAACATTCCTGTTCTTGGCTAGTATACAGGCTCGGGTCAGAGCGATAAGCTCTGCTGCTTGAGCAGACAGTATATCGATACGGTGTGTTTCTTTGACTTCAGTTTCAGTGGTCACTGCATATGCGGCCACTAATTCTCCTGTGCTTGTTCTCATACATGAACCGTCCACGTAAAGTGTCAGGTCTGGATTAGTCAGTGCAACATCTGTCAAGTCTCGTCGGGGCTTTGTTACTGCATTAATGATCTCTATACAATCATGCGGGGCTGAATCTGTCATAATCGAGGGTAACAATGTGGCAGGATTGAGTATGTTACAGCGTCTGATTTCTATGTGTGGCTGGAATAACGTCAGTTCATAACCTGTCAATCGTGCTATAGTCAGGTGTTGAGTCTGTGTTCTATTTAGCAGGACTTCTACAGAATGTGGAACTTGTACTGTCAATGGATGTCCTAATACTATTGAGTCGCTTTGTCTGATTGCTAGGGCTGTCGCTGCAACTGATTTTAAGCACGCAGGCAGAGCCTGGGCCACTGGATCTAATGTACTTGAAAAATAAGCGCAAGGCTTATGTGAACCTGCTTGATCTTGTGTGAGGACAGACAACGCTGTACCATCACGTTCTGTAACAAAAAGTGTAAAAGGTTTGCTGTAACATGGTGTCGCTAGAACTGGTGCTTGACATAAAGCTTTCTTTAATTCCTCAAAAGCCTGTGTATGTTCCTTTGTCCAAGGGAGGACAGTCGAAGTCGCTGCCTCCTGTGTTGTCAACTGTATCAGTGGTTTAGCTAGAAATGCATACTGAGGAATCCATTGTCTGCAGTACGAGGTGAGGCCTATAAAGGCCCGCACTTCCTTTTGTGTCTTGGGTTGTGGTAACTGTGCAATTAACTGAATGCGATCAGGTGTGAGCTGTCTCCCCCACTTGGACAGCAAGTGCCCAAGGTACACCACTTGCTGAACACAGAATTGTAGCTTCGAAGGAGACACCTTGTGTCCCTTGTCAGCCAGAAAATGTAAAACTGTCAGTGATGCTTGTTCACATTCAGGTTCACTTCGTGCGGTGATCAGCAGATCATCGACGTACTGTAATAAGGCAGTGTTAACTGGCATTTGGATACAATCAAGTTGTCTTTTCAGTGCTTGGCTATAGATGCTGGGGCTTTCTGTGAATCCTGGAAAGGGGCGACCATTCGGTCCCCCCGAACGTATGGTGGAGTACCACGATCCCCCCGGGAAGCCATCTTGGGCGGGAGGCGAGTCTCGGCTGGTATGCCCGAAGCGGCGTAGCCGGGGCGTGCCTTTTTTCCCGCCCTAGAGTGGGCTGGCCTAGACACCGACGCGGCCGGCCACGCCCTCGGAGGCAGGCGGGGGCGGGTTTACGCCCACCCTGAAGACGGATAAAAGGAGCGGAAGCCAAGAAAGCATCCTCTTGTTCCTGTGCTCTGAAGCTGCACCTCCCCGCTGCACGAGAGCTCGAGACGGAACGAAGAGCCAATTTTGAGCGTTGTAATCTTTCTTTTTGTCTTACAGATATCCCGTCTGAGAATGCCCAAGAAAGTCGGAAAGCGGGTCGGTACCGAGCAGATGCTCCGCATGCTCATGAAGGAGATAGCCGATCTGAAGGAAAAGGTGGAGGCTAAGGACGGGCCGGGAGGAACGAAACGGCCTTTGCAGGGAGCAGTCCCCGGTGGAAAAAGCAAGAGGCCCAGAAGGGGAGCACTTGGGGGAGACACCCCGGTTCCCGATACCCCACGGGAGGAGCCAATTCCGGTGCCGAAAGAGGGGAACCCAATTCCTGTGGTGGTCACCCCCGTGAACAGGGAGGATATGCCCCCCGAGTTGGCGGCACAATTGGCAGCGTGGTTGGGAAAAGATAGCGAGGGCGCCACGGCTGATGACGCCCGGGCAGTAATGAGGCAACTGCGGGAATCTAGGGAGGCTGCGAAGGCAATATCTTCTGTTCCCCCACAGGTTCCGGCTACGGGGAGTACAGCAGGCCCAAGTTCGGCGACAAGGACGGGGTCTACTTCAGGTAAGCGGCCATTGCCGATTGCGGGGGAGGGGTCTGTGCCTTCTCGAAAGGAAAAGATTGCCCAGCATGTCCCGCTAGAAATTAAGGAATTGATTTGGGCGGATAAGTATATAAACATGTTTTCATTGCTTACCGACCATTACGAGATAGAGCATGTAAAGAGTCAAAAGGAGCTCATGCATCCGAGTGTTTGGCGCGCGAAAATGGCCGCCTTTAAGGTCGACGAGACCATTGGTACTTGGGGCAGAGCGTGGGGCATTTTTACATCCATCATGGGTGAGCGCAGGCCCGAGTTGCTGACCGAGTTACCCATTTATCAGTCGCGTATTATGGAGTATTCTGTGGCATATGGGGGCAATCAGTGGTTCTGCTATGACAATCTGTTTAGAAAAGCTAAAGAACACAACCCATTGTTGTCTTGGGATTGTTACGACTCCGTGTCATGGCAAAAAATGGAGAGTACAGGAATGTTGAAGGTACCATTGGTAGGGAGTAATGGGGGGGAATCTGCCCGCCAAAACTCTGGGACACCCTTTCGGACGGGTGCAGGTAACGAGTACCACTCGAAGCCGAGTGGCAACACAGGTAAAAGGGGGATCTGTTGGAATTTTAACAGAGGGAAATGTACGAGGCCTCAGGGGTCATGCAAATTCAGACACGAGTGTGGAGGGTGTGGGCAGTCATCCCATCCTGAGTCCATGTGCAGAGCCAAAACGGGTGATAACGGTGGTAAGGGAGGCGCCAAACAGGTCTAATACAGTCCGAGGGGCGCCTTTACCTACCCCGATTGATACCATGGCAATGATTCCTTGGCTCGGCGAATACCCGGATCATGCTTCCGCTGGGGTGTTACGAAACGGGTTTTCATATGGTTTCCGCATCCCAGTGGGGGATTTTCGGGGTGTACCAAACTGTAAGAACCAACTGTCGGTCTTGCAGCACACGGCGGTGGTGCAGGTAAAGATTGGGAAAGAGGTGACTCGAGGTCGTGTCGCCGGTCCCTTCGATTTGCCACCGGTTGCTAACTTTGTTTGTTCTTCCCTAGGGGTGGTCCCCAAGAAGGACCCGGGTGAGTTTCGGCTGATACATAATTTGTCAGCCCCACGTGGTCTTTCCGTAAATGACGCGATAGACCCGGAAGTGTGTTCGGTGCGGTACGCATCTTTCGATGAGGCCGTTGCCATGTTGAATCGCCTGGGGCCCGGGACGCTGATGGCAAAATCGGACATCGAGTCAGCGTTCCGGTTGCTCCCGGTACACCCAGACGATCAGCGTCTCCTTGGTTTTCAGTTTCAGGGTCGCTATTACATGGATAGATGTATGCCAATGGGATGCTCGATTTCATGTGCCTATTTCGAGAAATTCAGTTGTTTTCTGCAGTGGGTATTCACAAGGAAGACAGATTTTCAACATGTTATGCGCTATCTCGATGACTTTCTGTTTTTGGGGGCAGCCGGGGATCCTGAGTGTGGACAGGCTTTACATGAATTTTGTGTCCTAATGAATCAATTTGGTGTGCCATTGGCGCCAGGTAAGACTGTGGGTCCCTCGACCTTGATCGAGTTTCTGGGGATCGAGCTCGACTCGGTGGAAGGTTGTTTTCGATTACCCAAGGAAAAAGTGTTAAAATTCAGGTTATCCCTTGAGACATGTATTCGTGCAACGAAAGTAAACCTGCATCAATTGCAACAGGTGGTGGGTCAGTTGAATTTTGCCCTAAGAGTGATACCAATGGCGCGCCCCTTTTCCCGCTCGATTGCACAAACCATGGTCGGCTTGAAGGAAGGACATCACCGCACGAGACTCTCGGCAGAGGTTCGCCAGGACATGCGCATTTGGATCGCATTTCTGGCGGATTTCAATGGTCGAATTGTCTGGAACAAACCAGCGGTGTCTTCCGAGGAGTTGTGGCTTTGGACAGATTCGGCGGGGAGTATAGGTTTTGGCGCCATATTGGGTACACAATGGTCGGCACAAAAATGGCCGTCATGGTGGCATGAATGCGGGTTGACGAGTAACATTGCTTTTCTCGAATTGTTCCCTATTCTGGTGGCTTTGAAAACATGGCCTGAAGGGTTTAGGGATCACTCTGTGGTGTTCTGGTCTGATAACATGACCGTGGTTGAGTGTGTCAATAGTCAGGCAGCACGATGCAAATTGATTCTGAGACTGCTCAAGGAAATTGTGTTGTTATGCATGCAACTGAATGTACTGTTTAGGGCGCGACACGTGCCGGGGGTGATGAACCAAGCGGCTGATGCGCTTTCTCGTTTCCGTATGCAGGCTTTCTGGGGTTTTCTGCCCACAGCGGACCCGGTGGCGGCACCCTTTCCCGAAGCTCTCTGGTCTCTCGGTGCCCCGAACTACAAAACCTCGTGGGAGAGAGTTTAGCGCCCAGGACGAGGAAGGCATATGAAGGGGCGTTCCGTTCCTATTGGGCCTTTTTGGGTGCTGCCGGGGGGGAGCTTTGGGGTCAGGAAGAGTTTGTGGTGAAATTCCTGCTCTCTTTACATCAGGCAGGTAAATCAGTAGCTACGGCCCAGAGGCATCGGGCCGCCATTTCCTTTATGGCAAAGGCTCATGGGATCCAGGACCCGACAGCGTCTTTCGTTGTGCAGAAAGCGCTACGTGGGTGGCAACGCCTTGAGGGTCGCAGAGTAGACGATAGGCACCCGATAGGTCTGGATAGGTTGACCCTGTTATTGTCCGTACTTCCGGCAACGTGTTCATCCCAGTACGAAGCAGTGTTGTTCCGAGCCGCATTTGCACTAGCATTCCATGGGGCTATGCGGGTAAGCGAATTAGTGGCAAAGAACAAGCGGGATACGATGGGGGGACTGTGCCGAGAACACATTCAGGTCAGGGAGGAGACGATGACGGTCTCGTTTGTTAGGTCCAAATCCGATCAGGGTGCAATCGGGGACTGTGTAATCATTCAGAGGATCCCCGGGTCTTCCATGTGCCCTGTGGTGTGCGTAGAGGAATATTTAGCACAGAGGGTGGCAGCATGGGGGGGGACCTTGTTGAGACACGCTGACGCCACCCCACTGACGAGGTTTCAGTTCCGGAGGGTGCTTGCAATGTCTACTTCGGCCGCGGGCTTGAACCCCGGCGAGTTCGGGACCCATTCCTTTCGGATAGGGGCTGCTACTGAGGCTACAGCCAGGGGTCTGAGTGTGGAGCAAGTAAAACGTGTGGGGCGTTGGTCCTCTAACTGTTATAAAAGGTATGTGCGGTTGCACATGTTGTGAAGCGGTAATGATATACTCACGCTTCTTGTCTCTGTTTGATTTTCAGTTACGCAAGCTTACGAAGCGGGGCGGACTGTACGGTCGACCCGACTCCTGGGGAACAGCGGTCAGAAATCACCGTCTGCGAATAAGGAGGTGTGGGTCGTGGGCCACTCATACGTGAGGCGTGCCGCAGACGTATTCAAAGCAGGTGATATGAGTCAGGTGGCTGGGGAATACGGGTACAGGGTGTCCTTCTACGGAAAGGGCGGGCTCTGTATTGACCAGTTTCAATTCTTTTTTGAGGGTTTGTTAGAGCGGACGAGGTCACCGCCGTCTATAATCATAGTCCATCTTGGGGGTAACGATCTCGTGGCCACTGGTAGACGACTTCTTCTTGAGGCGATGCTTTCCACGGTAAGTTGGTTGGCAAGAAGAGTTCCAGGGTGCACAATTGCATGGTCCCATATGATCCCACGGAAAGTGTGGCGGGGGGCTATTTCGGTTACTGCTTTGAATCATTCGGTAAGGAAGATAAATAACAAAGTGAGTAGATTGTTTCGTTCAAATACACTGCATTCGGTTTCGCATGGTTGTATCAAAGGGGACAGTATGTATTTGGGGGACGGTGTTCATTTGTCCCGGGTGGGGAACGAGTTACTCATAGGAGACTTCATAGCCTGGTTAAAGGGTTTGCAGCATGACCTTTAGGTAGGAGTGTTTTGTGGGGGGTCCGGATAGCCGGTCAACTATCCGGCCTGTGGCGGTAAGGTCATGATCGGTGAGCAGTAATTCGAAGATCCCTATGAGGGGGCGTCACCCATTACGGATGGGAGCGTGCGGGGGAGGTGGCCAATTGGCCCCTCAACGGGGAGGCGGTCCTGTCTAAGGAGAGGCCGCCGGAAGGAAAGGAAAGGTGGTCAAGGCCCCTTCCTGGATAGGAGGGGCTACGGCCCCTCCTGGGGAATTTCCCGGGGCCAGGACATCTGCGACGGCAGATGGGTAAGTTGTGTGGGGTGCGGGAGGGGGTTTACGCTACCTTTTAGACACCTCACACGAGTCCTCGAACGACCGTTAAATGGCGTTGAGTTTATTGGGGCCCCCGTCAAGTACAAAGGGAAATTGGTAGATGCACTTGAGGTACGCCTCTGTGCGGTCGCTCCTCTCACAAGTGAGGGGGGTATTTCTGGTTTAGGGATCTGACACCGGTTACGACCTTGCCGTTGGCCCTTAACGTTAGGATGTACAATTTCAAGTCAAATGTTTTGTAGGATGTTAGTTCGGCTAGGAGAACCTCTGTATTAGAGATCTGTTAAGGTTAGCCAAACATCGTAATGTGGAAATGAAATTGTACATAATATGAAACTGTTATTTTAATGTTTTCATTTTGTTTCATATTTTAATAAATACGGCCGGGAAGGGTGACTCCCTTCCCGCCTTCCAAAAGTTCAAGAACTGTTTCCGGTTTCCCAATTCTTGGGGATTGTGTTGAGAGGGGGTGGCGGGTATCTCAGCCATATGGAAAGGGGCGACCATTCGGTCCCCCCGAACGTATGGTGGAGTACCACGATCCCCCCGGGAAGCCATCTTGGGCGGGAGGCGAGTCTCGGCTGGTATGCCCGAAGCGGCGTAGCCGGGGCGCGCCTTTTTCCCCGCCCTAGAGTGGGCTGGCCTAGACACCGACGCGGCCGGCCACGCCCTCAGAGGCAGGCGGGGGCGGGTTTACGCCCACCCTGAAGACGGATAAAAGGAGCGGAAGCCAAGAAAGCATCCTCTTGTTCCTGTGCTCTGAAGCTGCACCTCCCCGCTGCACGTGAGCTCGAGACGGAACGAAGAGCCAATTTTGACCCACCCACCAGCCCCTGAGGACAGCGATTCGTTGTGAATACAGTCGATATAGTATCTTTTTTGTTCTCTCTGTTTTCTTACAGGTTGGGATGATTATCGTGGAATTTCTTAAGATGCAATAAAGATTGGTTATTTTTAGTATGTTTTGCAAATAAAGTAATTCGGAACATGGATTGATCAGTAGTTATGCTGGATAATAAGTGATGTTTGCTTTGTAATCTTAGTAACGTAGGTAGAATTGTCGTATTTATTTTTTGGTCGGGCGGTAAGGTCATGATCGGTGAGCAGTAATTCGAAGATCCCTATGAGGGGGCGTCACCCATTACGGATGGGAGCGCGCGGGGGAGGTGGCCAATTGGCCCCTCAACGGGGAGGCGGTCCTGTCTAAGGAGAGGCCGCCGGAAGGAAAGGAAAGGTGGTCAAGGCCCCTTCCTGGATAGGAGGGGCTACGGCCCCTCCTGGGGAATTTCCCGGGGCCAGGACATCTGCGACGGCAGATGGGTAAGTTGTGTGGGGTGCGGGAGGGGGTTTACGCTACCTTTTAGACACCTCACACGAGTCCTCGAACGACCGTTAAATGGCGTCGAGTTTATTGGGGCCCCCGTCAAGTACAAAGGGAAATTGGTAGATGCACTTGAGGTACGCCTCTGTGCGGTCGCTCCTCTCACAAGTGAGGGGGGTATTTCTGGTTTAGGGATCTGACACCGGTTACGACCTTGCCGTTGGCCCTTAACGTTAGGATGTACAATTTCAAGTCAAATGTTTTGTAGGATGTTAGTTCGGCTAGGAGAACCTCTGTATTAGAGATCTGTTAAGGTTAGCCAAACATCGTAATGTGGAAATGAAATTGTACATAATATGAAACTGTTATTTTAATGTTTTAATTTTGTTTCATATTTTAATAAATACGGCCGGGAAGGGTGACTCCCTTCCCGCCTTCCAAAAGTTCAAGAACTGTTTCCGGTTTCCCAATTCTTGGGGATTGTGTTGAGAGGGGGTGGCGGGTATCTCAGCCATATTGAGGTGCGCGTGAAAATTTGAAGCTTCGGCCATTTAAACAGAATCCGAAGAGATATTGGCTCTCCGGATCAATGGGTACACTGAAGAAGGCGTTCTTGAGGTCAATTACAGTAAAGAACGTCGCCTCTGAATCAATAGCAGTCAATAATGATGAGATGTCGGGAACCACAGGATACTGTGGTACAATGCATTTATTTAGTTCTCGTAAATCAATCACCAGCCGATATACAGGCGGTGCATTGGGATCAGTACGTTTAAGAATCGGAATGATAGGGGAATTACAGATATTGGAGTCGGTTTCTACGACCACTCCTTGGGCAATGAGCTCTTCAATGATTTCCAGTAAAGCCACTACAGCATCGGGTGGTAACTTGTATTGTCTGATTCGCGGTAATACAACTCCTGGCTTGAGTGTAACATGGTATGGTGTGATGTGCATACAACCTACATCGGTTGGGCCTTGTGCCCACAGGTGTTTCGGTACATTTTTCAATCTGACATCAAACTCTCGTAGTACATAGTGACCTTTAAAGTCATGTAGGAAAAGTCTAACTCCCTCTGGAGAACAACATATCACTGCTCCTAGAGCCTTCAGTGTCTTGATACCTAGCAAGTTTTCTGGACATGACTTCGTGAGTAACAGGTCTGTAACACGTGATAATGGACCTACTGCTAGGGGGACAGGTTTTGATACTTCATTTACAATAGGCTGTCCTGAAAAACCAAGGGAAACATTCTGTGAGCCTGAGAGGGGTGCCCCTGGAACTTCGTCATGACTGATCGTTGTGCGACTTGCCCCTGTGTCAATTAGAAACTTTCTGTCTTTTCCTAATACTTGACTATGTACATAAGGACCCTCTTGATCTACAGGAATTTCAATAAGAGGCAAGCCAACCTCCCTCTCTAGGCTGTTTCATGTGTATCGCTGATAATCGGGATAATCAGATTGGGCATACTGGTACATCTGCTGTGAAACTTGCTGCGTCGCGGCAATAGGCTGTGGCTGTGATACCGCTACGGTCTGTACTGACTGAGGTGGAGCATGCGTAGGCTGTATGTTCTGGGAAGTCTGTTGCTGGACCTGATCTTGTCTAGGCTGACGTGGTCTTTCTTTAGTTTTACCTGTTGCTATATTATATTTTAGGACCGAACATTCATGTACGTAGTGACCTGGCTGCTTACAATAGTTGCATGTCCCTTTAACGGGAGCCGCTGGATTACTTGTCTGTGTATGACCCTTTTTCTGACCGTCAGCTGGAACTGACTGGGCAACTAGCATTTTCATTTTCGTGTCTTTCATACGTCTCTGTTCGTGATCTTGTTCTTCTCTAATTCTGTTCTGGTGATATTGCAACATTTGTAACATCTGGGATGGCGTGTTTGCTTGCCAAGTGCTTTCGACTTTATATACACGATTCTTAACCTGTGTCAGGGAATTCTCGACTAATTTTGTTACAAAAAGGTGCGGGTATGACTCGCTACTCGGTTTCAGGCCACTATTAATAATAAAACATTTCTCGAATCTTGAATAGAAATCACTAGTGTCTTCATCGTGTTTCTGTTTACAGGCTGAGATTGAGTCCCAGTCTTCCTTTTTAGTTGTCAGTAGTCTTGGCAAAACCTGTACTATTAAACCTGGTAATGCTTTAGCTTTGTCCCCAAGGCCTAGCCCTGGAGTGCGACCTTTTTCCTCGTCCTCTATTTCAGTCCAAATAATCTTTTTATCTCCCACCTCCCATTCTTTTTCCTTGAGTTTCTCGTAAATGCCTGTGGGCAACAGTACTTTTAACATTTTCTTAATATCCGTATACGTGTAATCTCCCATGAGTAACATGTCTTTAATTTCTCGGTGGAAACCTGCCGGATCTTTATCGTGGCAGGGTACTAGTTTCTTCATTTCCAGTAATTCCATTTTAGTTAAAGCTGTATATACAAATACACGTTCTAGCGTGTCATCATCTTTTCTGACTGGATGTACTTCTCGTAAAGGATTCTGTCTGTCGAGGTGAAACATTTTTCTTTCTGGGGGCGGAGCTGAAACATATTGTGGGCCTAAGAAGGCGTTATATCTGTGCCGTTGTTCTAGAATTATTTTAATTAACTTGGTACTTAGGCCTCTCCATCTGTTCAAAAGTAGTGCTTCTAATGTATCAGGTAAGGGACCTGGATCAGAATGTTGATTTCTGTATAACGTGATGAGATGCTGAATCATGTACATACCAGCTAATTTCTGCTCGTCTGGGGGAAGATTTAAAAATGTCTGAGCTACTGTATCATCACTATATGTGCTGGGATTGTCAGCCCATTGTACTGCTGACCGGGCTAGTTCTTGTTCATCCATAGAATTGAGTACATGGTACCCCATTCGTTCTTGAAGTATTTTATCGGTAACCTGAAACAGATATTCAGGAGAGCTCGTTTTTGAGATGCCAGAGAGAAAGACTCTCTTGCTTTCTGGACGGATGCCTTTCTTAAGGTAATTTCCCTTACCAACATATGCTATCATTTCTTTGGTCGAGTCGTTATCCTCTGGTTCTTCCTCCTCTGAAGATTCAATCTTGTCGCTATCTCCTTCCTTTTCGGGTTTCTTTCTTTCATGTATTTCTATTACTGCTTTCCTGATTCTTTTGTACATATTTGCTATACTGCTCTGTTTATCATGCTTTCCCTCGGCTATATTCTGGCCCCACTTGTTTAGTGCATCCATATCGTCCTTGTCTACACCAGGCCTGTCTTGTTCTCTTATTAGACAATTTATGAAGAAGCGTAATATACAACCTTGGGTGTCAGTTTTCTGATGAGCCATGGCCTCTTTGATACTTTCAGGACCTTCCCCTGTCTGGATAAAATGATATATTCTGTCTAGATGATCAGTCATTCCTGGTAATAACATTAAATAATCTGTAACTCGTCGTAGGCGTAGTGATGCTAACTCCATTCTATCGGTTTTACCGGGTACTGGATCGTATCTGCAATCTGGAAGGGGTTCTTTAAGGAAGTTGTAATTCTGTATTTGGGGTGTACGTTGCTTTGCTAGGTCCCTAAGGGTCAATCTGTGTGTTTGTGGCGGGGTCTGGTAACCTCCTGTCGCACCTCCTGAAGCGGAGGCTTGAGCATGGCTTGTCTGTGGAGTCTGTATGTGTAACTGAACTTGTCTTTTACCAGGATCAGACCCGAAAGGATTTAGTGGATTAATAGTAGGAGCGGGAAGTGGTGGGGGAATAGGTATGGGTGGTATAGTATGTTGAACGGGTGTAACTTGTTGCGGTACTGGCTGGGCATTGTCTTGGAGTCGGTTGCCATCTCCGTCACCGTCAGTAGGCGGTACGTGGGCACGTGGATTTGTATAAGCGGGAGCTACATCGTCTAGATAGGAAGAAAGGAATACGTCTTTTGTGGTCTTGTGCCTTACTTTAGTCGGAACCAATGGTGGCGGCCGATCTTTCGGCATTTCTGGAGTGGCTTTAGGCGAACCCTCGGCCACTAGATACATGCCATTTGCAAGAGTGTTTCGCATACGGTCTACTAGTTCTGCTTGTACTCGGATACCTTCAGCAACTAATTCGTTTTCTCGGACCTCTTCCGACTCTTCTCTATGTTTTTCTGCTTTTCGGAATGCTTTTTCGGCACGTTTATGCGATTCTTTACGCCACAATTCTATGGCGTCTTTCTGAGATTGTCTGGCTTTCTTTTTCCATAGTGCTTCCTCTACTCTCATGATGCACTCGGCATCCCATGTCCCTGTAACAGGCCACCTATGTTTCTCTTCTAGGTGCTTGGTATAGTCGGCCCATAAATCTAGATACAGTATGGCATCTAGGCCATGCTTATGGTACATAAAATTTCCGGGAGTGTCCCTAGGTGGGACAGGAATCGCTTCCTCTAGTATCCCTTTCCTAGTTCCTAACTGTCTTAATTTATTGAATAATGGCATCCTGTTGTTTGGTACTTGATACTCGATACTTGTTACTTACTCTACCTCGGACCCAGTTAATATACAAAAACACAATAATGTACATCAAAACAGTCACTCATACCACGACATTAATCACATGAACATTTTGAACACATATGGACTACCCTTGAACTTCAGAAAACGAGAACAAAAAATCGAACCCTTGAATACTTTATATACTGCTAAACAGTACAGATACACTGTCTAAAACAGTGCAGACTGTGTTTGTGTACCCAAACCCGTCTTTACCGGATACATAATAATGCACCCGTCTAGATGCGTCCCCAGCAACGGTACTCACCGGGAAGCACGGAACGGAAGGCCTCGGACAACTCGACTGGACTGGACCGGACTGGACTCGGCTCGACTCGATACGTGAAAACTTCGGAACTGGTGGGCCTCTTGACACCTCGGACCTTGTTTCTTTCGGCTAGGCTCTGGTCGGGATCCTCCGCACTCCTCACCGCCTCGTCTGGGTGCTGATCGCAGTCTCCGTCACCTCCGTAGGCCTGAGGGAGATACAGGAAATCCTGCGGGTATGCGTAATTGTCCGTCTTGACTGTGGCAGGGGGCAAAGGCTGCAACGCACCTACCGGCGCGTGGGGTGGGGGAGGGGTCCCTATTCGGGCGCCAAATTAATGTGGTAAATATTTAATTACCGTCCTAATTTCTATGCAGGTAAGTACTTATAAAATAACTCAGTCGGAAAGAAAGAGACAGAGTCCGTGGTGTTAGAGTTCTTAGGGGTTTTATTCCTTAAAAAGGAATGTTTCAGAACCGGATATCATGTTCCTGACACCGCTGGGGTTCAGGAAGGGATAGAGCATACTTTATTGACAATACATAACTTTTATACTTAATACGCATAATGGAAACCAATACAGAAGGCGTAACAGCTAAGAGAAACAAGATAAGAACACACACGTGTTAGCAATACGTAATCAGAAGGCGTGAACTAGGGCGTACACAGAGGTGTGTGCTAGAAACGTCACATGAAAGTGTCACAAGTGGGTGGGTACATAGCAGAATCTTGCAATGTCAGCAGAAATCTGAGGTCTGGATGCGCGCGCAGCTGCATGACGTGTGATTGACGTGAAACTGAAGGGTGCAGGGGACTTGACATTTACACTAGAGGAAAGAGACAGAAGTCTGGCATGTCAGATCAACTCGTTCCTATATCATATCTGATATCTGATGTTTGGGAACCATATTATCTGGAAGGAAAGGTCTCTTGGGCAGAGGCTATCCTATACTGACTATGAATGCGTGCATATGTGCCTACGTGTCTGTGGGTAAAGCGAGGGGGCCATGGGCCTACCATGGTAACGGGAGCTATGAATTACTTGCATGGAGACAGAAAGGCCGAGCCCTTTGCTCTGCAGCTGAGGGGTTATTTATCTACCCTGCTAGACTGGAATGTGTTTTCGGGAAGCTGAGCTTGGCTATGCTGATAACGTGAAGGTAAAATACTGTCTTTGGCAGGCAAGCAGGCCGAGCCAGGCCCCGCTCGCCTCGCAGGGAGTAGGACAGAGTTCATGGGGGCATCCCACGTTGCAGTTTCAGGAGGCAAAGATGATTTTGAAAAAGAAAAGGCTTGATGGCAGAAATCGGGGCCTAGCTCACACAGAGCCAGGAATACAGAAAGTGCACCATGCAAAGACGGTGGCAAGGCATACTTAGGAACGGAATATCCGACCCATTCAGGGTGGATCTGAAAGAGGACATGTTAACGTTGGACGCAAATGTATTTGCGTCTTCATAGCTGGCACAGGAGGGAAGTTACATGCACCTTAAGCTCGTACATGGAGACGGTGGGGTACACGTTAGGGAACATTCTTGACCATAAAATTTCTATTTCCTCATTCTTAGGCATTCAGTCCGATATGTTATGGTGTCTTGAATGACTATGGCCCCCCCCTTGTCCGCTGGTTTTATCACGATGTTAGTGTCTTTTGACAAGGTTTCGAGTGCAGCCCTTTCCTTTCTTGAAAGGTTTTGATAATCACCTTGTTTAGAAAAATCAAGGGATTTAAGTTCGTGTAGTACTGCAGCTTCAAAGGCACCCACTTTGGATGGTACTTGTTGAAGCAAAGGCATGAAGGTAGATTTAACCCTCACCCCTGCATTCATGTCTGCAGTTGTTGTCTCTTGTTCTCTATCTCTGAAAAAATAGTGTAACCTTACTGTCCTGAAAAACCCTTCGATTTCTCCTCGAACTTGAAAAGGTTCTCCACTGTTGGTGGGAACGAAGCCCAGTCCTTTATTCAATACTTCCTGTTCAATAGGTGCTATAACTCGAGCGCTCAGATTAACCACAAGGTCTTCGTTGGACTCAGGTGCAGTATTTATTGGCCTCGTTTGTTGCGGGTCACTGGAAGTTCTTGATTGTCTGCCCATTGTACTTGACCTTGACCTTGGCCTCTCCGTCTTCCTCGGTTCCCACCCCGGCCCTGTCCTAAAAAAGCCTGATTGTAAGAGTATTGGGGCTGCATTGGATAGTGGGACATTGGCAATGGAAATTGGGGATACCCCCATGGGGCTGGAGGCCACCATGGTCCTGGTTGGTACATGTTCCCACGTCCATTGTATCTCCGATTGGATCGACTGTTGCGACCTTTACCCCTCCACTGACTAGTACCACCACTATCTGAATCAGAAGATTCTGGATCTGAAGATGTAGCATAGGAGGAGCCATGTGTATACTTCTGTTTGTTGGAGTCAGTGGGGGTGTAGTTATCGCTAATGTAAGGGTACACTTTCTCATGCGAGAACTTAGCTAGATCCTTTTTGAATTTTTCTATTTTGGCAAGGATCTTTGTACTCTTTATTAGCCTTGTTGGAGTCTTCCTGCTGTTTCTCAAATTTCTTGGTTGTCAGTGTTGTTTTGATTTGCCCTTCTAGGACTTGTATTTCAACTGGGCTGATGGGTACACTTTCCAGCTTAGTACCCTTTCTCCTGTCTTTCTCTGTATTAATGGCTTACTAATGACTTTCTTTTGTATTAACCTTTTGGTTTTGTTTTCCAGATGGGACACTTTATAGGTTCCAATTAATTACACCAGCTATTTCAGACTTCTGGTATCTTCCGTGTGTTTCATTGTCTAGTTGGGGGACAAGGTACCAGCAGGTCTATAAAAACATTTTCCCCTCAGGCCCTCCACTACTTTGTCTGTTTATTCCTCAGTTTGTGCAGCTGAGGCTGCGGGCCTTTTTTGTCAAAAATCAGTGCACCACAAGGACAGTGCACTTGCATTCCTTTGTCTCTTCATCTTTTCACAGTGATACAATGGCAGATTTCAGTGGCTTGGGTTTTGATGATGATACTCTATCATCCATTCTAACTGACAATCCTAGCATGTTAGACCATATTCCTACCATAATTCCAACTCCAGTTGGGGACTGGGACACAGTATTAAATTTGAAGAAGAGTCATTCTCGAACCATAGTACACGGTCAGATAATGGCCGAATACCTACATGGTAAGTGTGCACCTACTGGCCTCATAGTCACGAATGCGCCTAGGCTATTTTTAACGGACAAAGCCTTCATAAAAGACTGGTCCCTAATAGCTTGGCGCTGCACCAGGGATTGGCTCATTCTAATCATCACGACCGCGAAAAGAATTGCAGATGCTATTTTAGTTGAAATACAAGTCCTAGAAGGGCAAATCAAAACAACACTGACAACCAAGAAATTTGAGAAACAGCAGGAAGACTCCAACAAGGCTAATAAAGAGTACAAAGATCCTATCTTTTTTGCCAAAATAGAAAAATTCAAAAAGGATCTAGCTAAGTTCTCGCATGAGAAAGTGTACCCTTACATTAGCGATAACTACACCCCCACTGACTCCAACAAACAGAAGTATACACATGGCTCCTCCTATGCTACATCTTCGGATACAGAATCTTCTGATTAAGATAGTGGTGGTACTAGTCAGTGGAGGGGTAAAGGTCGCAACAGTCGATCCAATCGGAGATACAATGGACGTGGGAACATGTACCAACCAGGAACATGGTGGCCTCCAGCCCCATGGGGGTATCCCCAATTTCCATTGCCAATGTCCCACTATCCAATGCAGCCCCAATACTCTTACAATCAGGCTTTTTTAGGACAGGGCCGGGGTGGGAACCGAGGAAGACGGAGAGGCCAAGGTCAAGGTCAAGTACAATGGGCAGACAATCAAGAACTTCCAGTGACCCGCAACAAACGAGGCCAATAAATACTGCACCTGAGTCCAACGAAGATCTTGTGGTTAATCTGAGCACTCGAGTTATAGCACCTATTGAACAGGAAGTATTGAATAAAGGACTGGGCTTCGTTCCCACCAACAGTGGAGAACCTTTTCAAGTTCGAGGAGAAATCGAACGTTTTTTCAGGACAGTAAGGTTACACTATTTTTTCAGAGATAGAGAACAAGAGACAACAACTGCAGACACGAACACAGGGTTGAAGGTTAAATCTACCTTCATGCCTTTGCTTCAACAAGTACCATCCAAAGTGGGTGCCTTTGAAGCTGCAGTACTACACGAACTTAAATCCCTTGATTTTTCTAAACAAGGTGATTATCAAAACCTTTCAAGAAAGGAATGGGCTGCACTCGAAACCTTGTCAAAAGACACTAACATAGTGATAAAACCAGCGGACAAGGGGGGGGCCATAGTCATTCAAGACACCATAACATATCGGACTGAATGTCTAAGACAACTAGGGAACACCCAGTTCTATACACCTCTGAATGAGAATCCCACTGCTAGACTCACAAATGAGATCAAATATCTAGTAGAAGAAGCAAGTACGGAGGGGTGGATCACGTCACAAGAAGCCATGTACTTGGTCACCAAATTTCCAACCACCCCTTACTTCTACACATTACCGAAGATTCATAAACCGACCAGACCACCACCAGGTCGGCCCATTATCTCGGGCATTGGGTCTCTTTTAGAACCCTTAACATCATTTGTCGATGTCTTTCTCCAGTCCTCTTGTCAAAATGATGCCATCATATCTTCAGGACACTAAAGATGTCCTACGTGTATTACCAGAGGTGCAGTTTGATAATGATTCTGACATACTGGCAAGTTTTGATGTAGAATCGCTGTATACTTGCATACCTCAAAGAGAAACTCTACAAACAATACAAGAACTTCTAGAGAATTCTTCTCTCGAAAGTACAACACCAGTTCACTTTATAATGGAACTAGCAAGAATTGCGATGACAGAGACATTTTTTGCCTTTGAGGAGTCCCTGTATCTACAGATATCTGGGACCTCAATGGGCAGTAAATTTGCGCCAAGCTTGGCGAATCTCTATGTCCACCAGTTTGAGACTCATCATGTCCTCAATACCACCAATCCACATCATCAGCAATTGATGATGTGGAAGAGGTACATTGATGATATTCTGGTGGTATGGCGTGGAGACGAACAATCTCTACTGTCCTTTCAGAACTGGTTGAACAGCCAAAATCCTTACCTAAGGTTTACCTTAGAGGATAGCAAAACCGAACTTCCATTTTTAGACCTATTGATCTTTCCTCAAGAAGGTCACTTAGCCAGTTCTCTATACCGTAAACCTATGGCACGCAACTCTTTGCTGAGATTTGACAGCTACCATCCTCGTTCCCTTCGAGAGAACCTCCCTTTTGGACAGTTCCTGAGGAAGGAAGTGCTCAGATATCATAGACTTTCATTCTCAAGCGAAAGATCTTTCAACGAAATTGAAAACGCGCCGTTATCCTGGCTCCTTAGTCAGTAAATCATTGAAACGTGCTGCGAACAATCATCGCGAGTCACTTTTGGAACCTCCAGTTGAGAAACCACCTCTCAACAAACTGGTTTGTGTTACAACTTTCAACACCTCCTCTTCCAAGCTCCAGAAAATAATAAGACAAAAATGGAAAATTTTGAACAGTTCTGGCGAGAACATTCCTCTGCCACTGTTTTCATTCAAGAGAGGTACGAATTTGAGGGACGAATTGGTCCACACCAGACCCCGACACATTATGGAAGACTCCACATCTACTCTGTGGAATCTCCCTCCTGTACAAGGACATCATCCGTGCGGGAACTGCTCGGTATGCCCACAAACGAAAAAGACCCTATCAGTCGACATAGGCACTACACGACCGTGGCTGCTCAAACGCCACACGAACTGCAACAGCGAGAAAGTCGTGTATTTGATCATCTGCCCATGCGGCTTGAGATATATAGGGATGACAACGAGAAAAATCAAACTACGCATACAAGAGCACAAGAGCACAATTAGGCGCAACAAGCAAGCGACCCGGCTCACCTCTCACTTCCTCACTGAGAAACATCATGCAGACGATCTAGAATGGTTAGTGCTGGAACAACCACACATACCCGAACATGTCACTGATATCTCACAGTTCTTACTAAGAAAAGAACAGAGATGGGTGTTCAAATTGAAAAGTGACACAGAAGGACTCAATGACGACATCCCGTGGATGCAGTTATGAATCGTTTCTTCTTTCATGGTTAGTTAGGGTATACTACCATAGGCTGACAGACCACCTGTACATTAGACCTGGTGCTCACCTTCCCATTTCTATTCCTAACAGTCCTATACAGACTGTTTGCTGTATACTGCAGGGTAGATCTCTTATGAGGCGGTATTTTGCACTGCGAACACTTGACGGTCTCTACCCCACAGTGGGGACATTGCGCTCTCTGCCCTTGTCCGTTTAAGACACATTGTCAGGGCTCTTTACATAGATCACCGCTAACTTCATATAGAATAGCTCTCAACTAAACTGTCCATTAGTGTTTGCGTTGAGTTTACCACCAACATATAAATACCATACTAAAGAAACACAAATAAATACACACTGGACCGTCTTTACCCCACAGTAGGGACATTGTGCTCTATGCCTATGTCCGCTTAAGACACATTGTTAGGGCTCTCTACATAGATCGCCGCTAACTTCATATAGAATAGCTCCCAACTAAACTGTCCATTAGTGTTTATGTTTAGCTTACCATCAACAAAGACAATAATCTGCTTTGATTTGTACAGCTGAACCCCACCTCGCGTCCTGTATTCGTTATGAATGTGTCTTCAGGGATTGTACATATCAACCAATACAGGCTGTGGGAGTGCAATACATAAAGGCTCCCCCTTTTTCTTTGGTTCAAACAACTAATTACCATGTAAAGCATAGAACCATCTTGTTTATATAGTGACCTGTGACTCCGATCTGATGGATGCACGCGTTACCTCGCGTAAAAATCAGGCACGCACAGAAATTTTTGTTTTCAGTCGCCCGATCCAGGGCGAACAAACATTGTTTACCGTTGCTAAATTTCGTTTCTGGTCGAAACAACCAATCAGACACTCCTTTGTTTTTTCGGAGGTCTCCATAGCGGTCCGCTAGCTGATCCCTGCTGAGCGGCCTCAACCTCAGGTGCCTCACGAATAATAATGGGACGTAACGACTGGGTGCTCTTTACACAATGTAATGCGGGTGCTATATTTACAATACAATGCGTGTGAATTACGCTCGCATATACCATTTGTTTACAATCGTTCGTTCCAATATGACGAGCAAAACACTGTTTATCAATTGTATTTCCGTTTCCGGTTACATGACCAATCAGATACTCCCCTTTTCTAACAGAGGTCTACATAGCGATCTGTGTCCTGACGCTTGTAGAACGGCTATAACTTCGGTATTGGCTCTGCACGAACGAGATTGGGTGTTATCTCCAAAATGCTAACAGCCAATCATAGAACCGCACTAGACGGCTCTCCCTCAGGTCCGCAGCTTACGTATATTTTTCCGTGCCTAACACAGCGTCTCTACCTCCCCCTCGGCTCAGTTCCATGACCGAGGCAACGACAGAGAGGTAAGGGTGCGCTGTGCGTTAGGCGATGTCTGGACAGGTTGCTTGTTGATTCTTAGTTCCCATATTCCTTAAAGAATTACAAAACAGTATTTGCCTCACTGATAGAGAGACAACCATCCTCTCTATATCGACCTTTTGGTCTTGATGAGCTAGGTGTTCATTAGCTATATTTATCATCACTAGTGATGGACTCTTCTTATTTGGCAATACTCACAGCTCCCTGCACACATTCATTCTGCTGCTTTAAACTACCTTAAAGGGGAAGTAAGCTGATGAATACCATAAGATGAGTTATCTTCACCTTTATGTTTGGAGTGTCATCCTGCCCGTGGCCTCCCGTACTGCCTCCTTTTGTATCACTGTTGAAATACTCTTTGGACTATTGAGTCTAAACTTCAAGATGAACTAAAACTAATTCTCTATTTTTTAGTGTGTGGCCTCCTTTACCCTGAGCTGTTGCCAGGTGAGGTGAGGTTTTTTCTCCCTTCAATTTGGGTGAGTTGAACATCATGTAACAACCACTTTATACAGGTACATGATCGTTTTTAAGGATACTTTAACTTCTTCTTGTTCTTGTTTTTGTTTCCTTATTATACATACAGGAGAAGATACACCAATTTTCACTGAGAATTGGACATGATCTGTAGATTTTCATTCACAGCACGATAAGTAAGTGTTGCAGTAGTGCATCATAGGTCCTGACGAAAGCCTATAAAGGCTGAAACATGTTGACCAGATAACACTCATGGTGAATAGCAATTCTTTGCATGCTATTATCGCTCTGCTTTTAATCATACCACCTTGATGGACAGACCTAATAAAGTTTTCTTATGACATCAAGATAGGTATTCTTAATCACTTGGATTATGTTTCTTTCCTTTCCTTTTTTCACAAATTTTGAGCACTGCAACTTTGCCCCTCTAGCCCAAACTCGGTCATCTTCCTTGGTTGAGGGTTCAACCATTGGGTCCAAGATTTGCTAGCCTCAAGTGTTTCCTGAGGAAGGGCATATTGGGCACCACGTTTCAATGCAAAAACCCAGATGACGAAGTTCCACTATTGAGTGGGCTGATGGGTACACTTTCCAGCTTAGTACCCTTTCTCCTGTCTTTCTCTGTATTAATGGCTTACTAATGTCTTTCTTTTGTATTAACCTTTTGGTTTTGTTTTCCAGATGGGACACTTTATAGGTTCCAATTAATTACACCAGCTATTTCAGACTTCTGGTATCTTCCGTGTGTTTCACAAATTTATTGATAACTATGAGATTTGCATGTTCCAGGAGACGTGGAGCTTGGTACCCTTGTATAAATCTGGTTATACCACCTTCTATGTCCCTGCCGTAACTCAAGGCTTGGGTCGCCCATCGGGGGGCCTAGATATATGGGTTAAGATAACAACTAATTTGGATATTTCTGTCCATAATGCAAATTCAGAGGACATCCTACACTTATCCTTTAAAGGACCCCTGAATGGCAATAGAGTTGACCTTTTCAATGTATATGCCAGAGGAAGCCCAAGCAATCAAAACTCGACCACAGTTTTATCCCTGGAAACGGATTTAGCAGGTATCCCTCGACGATCCAATATCATCTTAGGAGGTGATTTAAATTGTACGTATGAACCCCTAAGTAAGGAAGATCTGCTGGGGACTAGTGAGCAAGATATGAAATACTCTATCCCTATATTAAACCTGAGCCCCATTAAGAGATGGACGGTCAGGGCCCTACAGATAAATGCCCTGACACTGGAACACAATCTGCGGGCCCTTAACGGGAGAACAACTTTGGACCCCAATGGGGCTATGACATTCAACAGGCTGAATGGCCCCTCACGCATTGGTTATATCATCTTAGATTTAAGATTATGGGGGAATGTAGTAGATATAGAGGTCAAACAGATGCCCAATAGTGACCACAAACCACTTTACACTGGCATCAGATGGGAAGCTAAAGGGAAACCCATAAATCCTCACCTTTCCACAAAAGCAGTAGTTCCATCTAATTGCAATCGTAGGTTAAAATGGGATAAGGTGGCAAGTCAGATGCCACCTGGAGAAATATACTAGACAGTGTTTCTTCCTAAGACAGTGGTACTCTCCATTTTTAGTTCCATGCTCAATCCCATGCCAGGGTTTGATCTCAGTGAATCTTACAAGGCCTTTATAGATATCATAGGCTCCCATTTTAAAATTGAGGGGACCATAGGTAGGAAAAATCTTGCATACAAAAGTGGCAATCCCTGGTTTACCGCAGGATGCAGGAAAAGGAGAAAAGCCATCTCTATAGCCCTACGGAAAAAAGATCCTGTGGCCGTAAGGTTAGCGAGACGGGAATATTGAAATATCACGGTATCTGCAAAACGGGCATGGGAGTAGGATCATTGGCAGGAACTCAGGAAGGCGGCCTTTTTAAAAGGCTCAACTCTCTTCTGGGATCTAATAAATAAACTTACTATAAGGGGAACTGACTCCGTCCCAAACAATATAACCGAACAACAATGGTTTTCCCACTTTTTAAATCTTTATAGTTGTGAGGATGGTGCAGAGCAAATACCGGCTGCCCAACTAGATCCCGAGCCAGAGACTATGGATCCTAAATTAGTTGATCCCATTACACTCTCTGAGGTTCAGGCAGCCATTAACAGTATAGCCCCTGGAAAGGCTGCTCGCCCGGATGGTATACCTGGCGATCTAATTCTCCATGACCCCATTGTTTGGGCCAACCTCATTTTACATTTGATGAATCTCCTGTTACAGGGCCGTTCAGTCCCAGATTCCTGGAAAGGAGCGGAAGGGGTCGCAATACACAAGAAGGGGGCGAGAGAGGACCCTGTCAACTTCAGACCGATAAGCTTAATTGACATAATCCAAAAGGTGGTTGGCAGGGTTCTGATCTTCAGAATGGTGGTTTGGCTAGAGGAGGAAGACATATTAACGCACCTACAAGCAGGATTTAGGCAGAAAATAGGTACAATGGACCAAGTCTTCAGATTTACAGCTACATATTGAAAAACTGTGTCCATTGGCAAGGGGTCGTTGTATTTGGCCTTTATTGATCTTAAAACTGCATTTTGACCTTGTACCGCAAGTTAAATTGTGGCAGGTGCTGCATGACATGGGCCTACCGCGATATCTCCTAGAGTTAATCAAAAGATTGCACGATGGTACCTATGCGAGAATCAGATGGGGGAGTGCAGGAGAATACCAGTACAGAGGGGGGCCCGCCAGGGATGCGTGATGGCTCCCATCTTATTCTCCCTCTTTATAAATGGGGTGGCAGACCATTTGAGGGAGGACCCAGTGGATGCCCCCACCCTGGCAGTTGAAAAGATACCGACACTCCTCTTTGCAGACGACACACTCCTAGTGTCCAAAACCCCCTCTGGTCTCCAGAAACTTTTAAATAGGTTTAGTGCCTTCTGTGAGGAACGTGGGTTCACAATTAACACCACTAAAACTGAACTAATGGTGCTGTCTAGCAGCAAGATAGTTAGGAGGACTAATGTTTCCCTTAATGGTATTTTACTTGAGGAAGTGGAAGCCTTTGACTACTTGAGAGTCAGGATAAATCGTAAAATGAAGTGGGACTCCCACGTAGCTAAAATACTCTTAAGCCTTAAAAGAGTGGACGGAGCTATCTCTAGAGATCATCGTGCGACCTCCAGTAGACCCATTAGCCCTGCTTTGGCAGTCTATGATGGTAAGGCCCTGGCAGCTGCAACCTATGGGTCAGAACTGTGGGGCTTCGATAGAGTCCCAGATTTAGTTAAAGCAGAGAATAAGTTTCTCAGAGAGCTAGTGTGTCTCCCTACTTCCACTCCCTTAAAACAATTACTCCACAACATGGGTCGCCGTTCTTTTAAAGCCATTGTTGGCCTTCAGCCTCTACTTTATTGGCTACGTCTTAGAAAGACACTGGAGCTTATCAACTATGCAGCTGTCCTTGATGATCTTATTACTTTGAACACTCCAATGAAGATTGGCTGGCTGAAAAAATTGAGGGATCTGGTCTTCAATTTGGGGCAAAGCGAAGAGTGGATCTCTCAGTCAACACCCCCGAAGGAAATCATCAAGAAACTCTATTGGGAGTGGGTTCAAGCAAGAGACTTGAAAAATCTAAAGGGGGGCTTTTTAACCGACCAGTTTTTGCTCCATAAGCCAGAGAGGAAGCTAGAACCCTTTCTGGATTTCATTTGAACCCCAAAAGACAGAACTTTGTTTTTGAAATTGAGGTATGGAACCCTACCCCTGAATGTCTTTACTAGAAGCTGGAGAGACTTCTCTCACCATCAAGCTACCTGCCCGGGGTGTGCTAATCCCACTGAGTCTCTAGCTCACTTCTTGTTTGCCTGTAGGGCATACAGGGGGCCCAGAAGAAGATGGCTAAGACCAGTTTGTAGAGAACTGGGAACAAGGCAATATTCAGTGGCTCTCCGCATTCTAACAACAGGCACTACATCTATGATGGTAATCTGCGGAGTTGCAAAATTTCTGGGGAAAGCATGGCAAATACGAACAAAGCTTGCTCAACTGAAAATGGGGTAGGATACCAAGTGGTATAACTGTGTTATTATATCAACTAGCACTTTATTAATTAGCACTTTCTAGCCCTGGAACACATTAGACTGGAATTGTTTTTACTACCGATGTGCATTTTAATTTGTTTTTTAACTTGCTCCTTCGCTTTTGTATTTTGGAACTTGTTTTATCTATTTTACCCTTCGTGATGAAATTGTAAATTGTATTTACTTTTATGATACTGTGTTATCGAATAAAGTATTACCACAACAACATACAGAGTTGGCCATGTAATATGCATTGTGTTGCACACAAATTAGACACACTGACCATGGGGCAGTTTATCTCTGGGCCGTCCTGTGGGCAGAGCCACAAGCAGCAGAACTGCTTGAGGTGAGAGTTTTGTGATATATATTACACAGTTTTGTAGGGCCCTGACAAAACCTTAGGGTGATAGACTTCCCAAATTGATGTTGGCTGTTACTACATTCAAACAAAATGAATAATTTAATCGTTTACACAGTTTTCATTTCTGGTTAAAATGAGTGAGAGGAGGGGGAGAACTCTGCTCAGAGAAAGCAAGATTTTTATAAAAAATTCACACTGGAGCTGTATTTTCATACAAACATTTCTACAGAAGCACATATACTTAGACAGAACGAAACCTTATGGTATGCCTGTATTGCATAGTTGCTAGGTCTGGAAGGTAGGATGAATCAAAAGTCAAGACTTTATAGTAGGCTAACTGGGATGGGGTTGTGCATTCTAACATAAAAATCGACGAGGTAGCTATTGTACAAACATTTCAAGAACGTCAT